>NC_067154.1:34951358-35061358 GCF_903995435.1 Acomys russatus | reverse complement strand
GAAATCAGCACCATATGGCTTTAAATACAACACATAAATTGAGATTTGGAGCTTCCACAACAGTGTCTCCATAGCCAAGGCTGATGTTTCTTAACAGTTTAATGATATTCATAATTATGTTATATCACTGTTTTGAAAGTAAATATGTAAAAAATATCCTAGTTGTAATAAAACAGGTGTATAACATCACTTTAATATTAGAAATGAGGAAGTTTATTATGATGGCAATGGTTTATACTGAGCAGAGATCTTGGCTGTTCTAAAATTGTTATAACTTAAATTTAGACAATAATGCAGGTGAAATATAATTGAATTCTTCTGACTTAATTTGCCTGTTAAAAATATTTTTAAAAAATCATATACTTCCTGGTAAGACAAGGCAAACTGAGAAACAATATCTAATGGTTGGACTAAGTAAATGTATATTAAAGAGTGTTGAGTTCCATGAGATAGAGTCTCATGCTAGGTGAATAATTTCACTAGTTATATAAAATTAATGACTTTATTATAATAAATGACAATGGAATCATGAAAAACGTAACTGGCACAAAAGTCTGGAAATGATGTGAAATTCAACTTTTTTGCAGATATTACATTGGTCTTGTGTCTACTGGTCTAAATAAAGAAAGTCCAAGTTAATAGTAGCATGTTAATCTACCATGATTTTCTTCACCTTTATTTACATGATTTTTACTCAACTGAGGATTATAGATTGTCCTTCAAGATCCTTGACTTCACTAGCCCTGTGTAGGTTAAAATGATTTCATGATAAAATGAGTGATCAATTAATCATGTTAATTTCACATTGGATAATTGAAACAATGTAAAGTGACAGTTAACTGCAAATTAACCTAAACTTACCCTAAATAAATATACACTCAGTGCATGTAGGTGGTTAAGCACCTATTTCTGTAAGGATCCTTCATGACTGGTATCCATACTTAGCTCTTGCACAGTGGTTCCCAATCTGTCAGTTGTCAGTTGAGACCAATTTGGGGTCAAATGATTTTCTCACAGGGGTAGCCTAAGACCATTGGAAAATACAGATACTTAACATTACAATTTATAACAATAGCAAAACTACAGTTACGAAGTAGGAAGGAAAATAATTCTATGGTGAGGGGTCACCACACCATGAGGAAGTGTATTGAAGGGTGGCAGCAATAGGAATGCTGGGAACCTGATGCTCTAGGAGAAGTGCACACACCCAGGGACATCCATACTATTTGTTCTTTTGTTATTGGTTTGTTGGAAGACTGGTAGAGCTTAGGGATCACTTATCCAAACAAGAACATATAAAATTCTTTTATAGTACTGTCTCTGAATAACAAAGCCTATGTCTTGATTCTCGTGTTACTAGACACATACTGCTCTTATTTCATTTCTTTTTATCTTCACACATTTAATTCAATCTATGTTGCTTGCATTACTTAAGTGACATGAAAATCTAAGACAAAACTGTCAGTCCATGTGTTCATGCACACACCATATTAGAATTTTAAGTCACTTTCATTGAAAAATAAAAATTTTCTCGGGAGACAATTCTAAGGACAACATGCAATAGGTGGCTTGTATGTAACTATGCAACATGCAATAGGTGGCTTGTATGTAACTATGCACCACTTACATCATCACAATGTTTTCAACGCGAGGTAAAGAGACGGCAATGGTTTCATGCAATTTGCGTTCCAGAAGACAGCACACTTACACATGGATGAGCAAATAAATTATGTGATTTTATAAGGTAAGATTTTCTATAAAGAAACTACAGCCTTTGGTAGGATACAAAAGACAGAATGAGAATGATATATTATGTGAAATATAGAATAGGAATGAACTCAGTGATAGAGGGTAAACAGACATGTAAATCAGGATTCCACCATTCTTGTATGAATTAGTTATATGGACTACTCAATAAATTTCAGTTTCTCTATATGTAAAACCAGGATCACACCACTCTTGCCACATGTGTGTACCATCTGGTACATGGAATACCTTTATGAGCTGATAGTCATTTGGATCATGTGATAAAACCATAAAGAACTCTTTGTTCTCTGTATGTTTTTCTTAGAAATGCTTTTCTAAAGACTTTATTAACTAAACATATAGCCATATATTCCCACATATTATGCAACTGGCTGTATAAGATGATCTCAACTTTTCCAGTTAAAATATAGTATTTGGAATATATTTGCCATATAAGACTACCCCTCATCCAATGTACACACTGTGCAGCAGACTCGGGCATGATTCTATTTGCAGGCAGGGCACAGTTAGCCAGGTGCTTTATTAAATGCAGGCAGACAGCCCGTGCGAGGCTACAGTGCCCTTTAAGACTTGCTCCACATTCAACCAGAAGGCACACGGCCCTCTGAGTCTAATCGGTGGGTTCTGGTGGACAGACAATCCACACTCATGTTCTTCTCCTTGAGGTACAGGTAGGTGTGTGCAGCTTGCCCCTCCAAGCTTCATACTCTGTGCACAGAGTGAGAAGTCTGCCATGGCACCCTCACTATATGTGCCAGACATACGGCACAAGCTGCACGTAAGTACCCAGAGTAAAAGGGAGTATAAGACAGCTCTGGACTTTGGCATGGAGTTTTCAGGGTTAAAGAGTCATCTTATATGGCGGAAAGATGTGGTAGTCATGTTTCAAAATCTAAATTTAGCTTTTAGATTTCAAAACACTGAACTGATTATCCTGTGTTCATCTTTTCTCATCTGGACAGGTGAAAAGTAGGATTCTATGCATATTGAGTATGTTGAATATTATTAATCCGTATACCTGATTGAAAAGGGCCATTGTTGATGTTTCAGAGAATACCTTGTTTATCATCTGAACAACATGCTTTGTGACTTTAAAACTATCATGCACCTTTTTTAAAAAGGGACTGTTTTACATGTTTTAGCATATCATGCACTTTTAAAAAAAGACTATTTTAGCATGAAACTGTATTGCAACTACTTAGAACGTCAATAGCTCAAATGTCACCTTATTATTAATTTCTTCCTTTTGTGTTAAACATTCTCCGTTAAATTATCAGACACTTGAAACCATGAATATATCTGCTTCAAAATACAACAGAATATAATATTATATGCATAATAATCTGTTACAGTTAAATATGATGGCATTATATAGTATTCTTCAAAAAACATAATTTTATTTGCTAGGAATTCATATGAAATGCTTTGATTTTTTTTATGTCACATGAATTAAAAACAATCACAGTTTCAAAATATAAAATAACTTGCCCAAAATCAAATAGAAAAATACTACGGCTATTTGAACCAGGTATCTTACTAGTTCTAAAATTAGATCAGTAATTCAATTTAGATTTAATGGGGAAACAATTTAAAATAATTCTTATCTCATTAAAATGCCAAATATTAGAATTTTCTAAAGAAAGACAAATATTTAAATACTTAGCAAAATTATTGATCATGGGTTAGAAAGCGTTAGGACTGAATTTTTATAAAACCTTTTAACATCCAATAAAGAAGGTTTATGTATGGTTATGAGTTAGAAAAGATGTTTGGATTTGGATGGAGCCTGTAGGCATACCAAATGAAGATAAATACATCTATAAAAATGAAAAGCCAAAAACCACTATTAAGCTACTTTACTAACTTACTTAAGAAAATGGATTTGATCATTTTCATAACACAGAAATACCTAATTCTCATTGGAAAAATATAACTCTGGAAGAATTATAGATGATAGTGGGTACAATCATGTCAGCTTATGAAGCTAGCATAGGGAAAAAAAAGAGCTAGAGTGTGGGGAAAGCAATAACAGGTGAACTACACTCACTAAATTAAAGATCATTTTCCTTTCTGAGACACATCTCTATTACAGCTTTTACAGCTTAGGGTTTGTGTGAATTTGCAAAGTGTTAGATTATTTACTTTTAGTTTTTTAAATGTTTATGTGTGTACATGTGTGATTACATGAGTGTATGTATGTGCATGCCTGAACACCATGTTTATGTGTGTTTCTGTGTGTATGTGTGTGTCTGTGTGTGTGCACACACACAACTGCATTGTGCATGATTGCAAGTATGTGAATTTCCATAAAATCCAGAAGTCATGTCTCCTAGAGCTGAAGTTGCAGGTTGTTGTGAGCTGCCAGCTGTGGGTGATTAGAGTCAAATGTACATTTAGAAAGGCAGCAAAAGCTCTTTAACTGCTGAGCCACCTCTCCAATCCCTCAAGTTTTCATGAAAGAAAAAAATATTTTTTAAATTATCACATAAATTTTATTTACATAGACATTTTACAGGCATGGAATATAGCCACCTTGAACCCGAGACAAATAGTTAAAATTGTTCTGAAATATTTTGAAGGACAAAATCATGCTCATTCTATCCAAAGGTGTTAGATAGAAGTGTTAATGCATTTTCTCAAATATAAACATGTATTGGAGTTTAGCTAAGGTATGCTAATTCAAATTATGATTATCTTCAAGTTGCCATTGCCCTAGTTATTTAATATTTGACAGTGCAAACATTCTTGTTGAATGTGTGAGCTTCATTGGTTTCTATCACAGAATGTACATTTTCTATGCTTACATGATTGCATGGATTAAGCTATGTGCTATATTGCACTAGTAGTGCAAGTGAAGGTCAGTTCTTTGCTAAAACAAGTGGTTTTTAAATTTAATTTTATGTGCCTTTTTGAACTTGAAAATGACAAAAACAAGTTGCCTATCATGTTGGTGTGGGTGGCATTTTGGTGTATCTGCCTTATTCTCACACATTTGCCATGATTCCTAATTGTATTCAGTGCCTGATATGCATGGCCTTCTGTTTGGCATAGCTATGCTATCAGCTAACTGGTTAGGGATTGCTGTGTGCCATGTTGCTATTTTAATTATTTTAATGATAGTGTATCCTGAGTCAGAACTCGTTTAGTTTTTAATACCATATGAAAATGAGAATTTTAGTATGGTTGACTTAACTTCCACTTTAAAAATGAAATCTTAACTATTAAACTGCTGTTTTTCACTTAAAGGTGAGATAATACTTTGTTATTCAAATGGAAAGCAACTTTCAAAATGTAGTTATTTCTTTCAAATAAACATGACTATCTTAAAAATTATCTTGCATTTTCCAAGAACATTTAGAATTTTAACGTAAAGTGTAGACACACATCTAGTATTGAACTTGGTGAATAAATGGAAGGAAAAGTAACAAAAAACATGAAAAAGTCCAGAGGATTTTTCATAAGCTTTTCAATTTAATAGGCACAAAAATTTGAAGTAAGCAAGGCCACTTTTATGTTTCTAGCTCTTTCACAGCAGAGGCACTTCATATCATCTCCCTTAATTCTATTAGGATTGTTTTCATTTCTCTAATAAAAAGATTTAGATCTTGGATGAGTTGGTGAAGGACATATTTTTCAGGGCTAGGATAGTAGTGATCAAATGTGTAGCTCACTGAGATTCCATAAAAATAGTGCTTTCCTACAGATGCAGAAAACCACAGCCAAACATTACGTAGAGATTGTGGAATCCTGCATTTGATGTGTCACCAGGCAACTGACCTAGGCCCAAAGGGGCTCATAGAGATTGAACTACCAATCAACAAGCATGCATGTGTTTGACTGAGGCTATTTGCACGTATAGCTTGGCTTTTTTTGTGAAATTCCTAACAGTGAGAGCAAAGTGTCTCTAACTTTGTTGACTGCCTTTGGGACCTTTTCCTCCTGCTGTGTTATGTTGTCAAACCTTAATAAGGCACAGAGGTGTCTAGGCTTACTGCAAATTGATATGCCAAGGAAGCTTTATATCCATGGGAGCACTGCCCTTCTCTAAAGAGAAAGAAAGAAAGAATGAATGGAGGTAGGGGTTGGGTGGGTGAATGACTGGCTGAAGAGGAGGCTTAGGAAAGTGTGGGAGAAATGTAAAATAAATACATTTTAAAATTTTTTCTCTTGTACCACAAACTAATAAGAAAATATAGATTGATATGTTAAATCATAAGCATAAAATAAGCAAATTTAGATAAATTTATATATAAATAAATTCATATTTAAATAATTTTATAGATACATAAATATAGACTTATATTTAAATATAAGCTAATGCAACACATACACATATTTTTTCCAATTTTTATATTGTAGGTTATTATATATTATGTACACAATACAGTAAATATACTCATTATATCTTATTATCACTCTTAAGAAATTGTCCAATATAAGCTTCAGTATTCATAACTATAAATCTTCAGATATATGTAAATTTAGTCATCAAAAATAAATAGAAAGCTGTGTATTCGAAAATACAAAGTACATGGCTGTCCCCTGAGAGACTCCACCCAGCAATGGAATGGGACAGAAAATGAGACTCACAGTCAAACATTGGGCAGAGCACAAGGAGCTTTGTAGAAAGGGGTTTGGGGAGGAGGATAGAAAGACAAGAGGAATAGGACCTCCCCAACACCAACAGAGCCAACTAACCTGGGCCCAGGGAGGAATAAGGAGACTAAAGCACCAAGCAAGGATCACACATGAACTGGACCTAGGCCCACTACACATATGTAGCCAGTTGGGAGCCTTATTTATATGGGTCCCCTAAAAACAAGGGGTACCATCTCTGACAAGATTTCTATTGCATGCTTTTTGATCACTTACCACTGGTGGAGGCTGCCTTGCCAGGATACTGCGAATGAGAAAGTGCTCAGTCATGGATGTGCTTGGGCTATAAGGGGAAGAGAGAAGGAGGGAAGGGACCAGGAGAAGGTTATGCTTGGGATGTAAAGTGAATAACTATATAAGTTTTTTAAAAATGAAAATATAAAGACACAACTAGAGATATAGAAAATGTTTTATTATTCATCTCAACAAAGCCGTGTAGCTCCACTTTAACACTCCTTTGAGGAAGCTACATTACATACACAAGATTGAACCATTTGTGAATGGACATCATAAAAATCATCATAGCGTTTTCAAAAACTCAATTTTTAGAAGCACCTTTAAAAAAAAAAAGTAGGCAAGTTTTATGAGCTAATTTATGTGCTCCCTTCATCTCCCGGTACACAGAATTATTTATTTAAAGTCTTTCCTGTCAATGACCCATTCTCTTCCAGGAATCTGGAGTGTGACTCTCAAACATGTAGCCAAAGATCACGCTGTTTTATGAGGCTGAAAGAAATGTTCTGCTTCTTGTGTTTTTATTTGCAAAGTTTACAAAATCTTTGCCTGGTATAAGAATAATTTTCTAAGTTATGGCCGAGAAAACCTTTCCATTAATATTTAATTCTAAGCACAATAAAATAACAGCTCTAAGTATTTTTGACTTGGGGTAAATGTGTAGGCATTTTTCTCCATTATTTATTTATTTTATTATATTTATTCATTATTTAATCACTTTACATCCAGATCCCAAACCCCTTCAATCTCTCCTTCCAGTGCCCTCTCTACTTCCTCCCAGAAAAGAAGAAGCCCCCAAGTGGTACCAATCCACCCTAGTATCTCAAGTCACAGCAGGACTAAGCATAAACTCTCTGACCAGGGAGTGACAAGGAGCAGGAGCTGTCTCTATTTCTGTTACCTACAGCTGAGTGACTTTCCCTTAGCTGGAACCTGCAGTATTCCAGGTTTCATCGGTTTAATGTTGAGTGACAGACAAGATTATTTTTCTCATTATTGTCACAGTTCAAAGCAGCCTAAGACCACAACAACTAAGTATGAAAATACATATTGTGCATATGGGGCTACAAGTTTGTTCTTTTATGATTCAGCCATGCTTCACTCTCCCCTTCCTACCTTTCCACAAAACAACAGAGGCAAAAATCACAGCTCAGAGTTTTACTCTATCAATATGGAAATTAGCACCAACATCTTACTTTGTGTATTTATTATAAAATATATTTATTGGGGGAAGTGTATTGAATTAACTTGACAATTTTGAAGGAACTTTGTTAAAATACTAAAATATCACCACATCACAGGTGACCCCAATTTGATAGCATTTGGTATCTTTAAATCAAGATGTGAAGCCATCCATTTAGCCATGCATGTAACTATCAAATTGACTGTATGAATTCCCAACTTACAGAATTTCAATGGCTCCCACTGCCAACTCAGTGACAAAAAAAAAAAAAAAAAAAAAAAAAAAACCCTTGCTCAGGCATTTGAGTCCATATGCAGCCCACACCAACCTATGCATGCTAAGAGTGCAAGCTATGTTATTGCTCTTTCTGTCCATCACACACTGCCATCTTTAAAAAAAATTATCCACATTACATTTCCTCACTCTTGTCTTCTGGTTCCCACCCTCACTCACTTTTCCACCCTATTATGCTCCCCTAGACTTCCTACCCAAGGGGTCTCCTTCCCCCTTTCTGACCTGGCCACAGACTCTCAGGTCTCATCTGGATAGCTTGCATGACACTTGGCATAGATAGCTCTGCTTTCTGATGACCTTCAGTTCTTTGCTGATGGAAGGGACAAGGTTTGTAGTTATGATACCCTTCAGGAGTTGCTCCACTGTCAGCTCTGGAAGAAGTATCCCTCTTTTAAAAAGTAGCCCTTTCCAATTCCATTTTCACTTATCCTTCTTCCTTGATTTTATTCTGCTACCTCCTTAAGGCACATTCCTCCAAATGTGTCTCAACAGCTTACAGTACAAAACAGTCATTAAAGATTGTATTGGAAAATATTTTGAAGGAGATGGGGAAGGAGAAATAACAATTATTATTTGACACCATTGTGCTTATTTCCAATATTTATCTTACTTCTTACATTTATGATAGTTATTGTGTAAATGTGATTCATGGGAGACTAATTCAGTAGGCTTTACATTGATAAATTGGATAAGAATTGTTCATGAAATAAACATTTTCTGTGTGTCAAGAAGCTCTATTTTTTCAAAAATGTTTGTTTCTTTACCATATTTTAACTAACTTATTTGTATTTTCAAAAAAAATTGCACAGAATTGTTGCAATAACAATACACAGTTCTGAGTCACTATTTAGTATCTGCCAAACATAGTCGTTAATATTTTTACTAACACTGTGCTTACTATAATTCTTAATTGACACCATAGTAAAGATTTAAAGCACACAACTAGAATAATTTAATGAATTAATATATTATGGGAAAGTTTAGTTGAAGGTATATTAAAATCTTAAGTAATATCAGGTTCCTCAGAAACTGAAAACAGTCGAGTGAAGGAAGATGTCTCCGAATTCAAACAGGGCAAAAATAAATAAATAAATAAAATAAAATAAATCATAGACTTAGTGACTTGTCTACTCTAATGTTTTCTTATATTTTCTTTCAAATATAGTTCAGTGATTTAAAATCACAGGGAAGAGGATGTTTGATCTTCTGGAGATATGTAATAGATGTTATACAGTGCCATGAAGCACCAGGACCCATTATTATATTTCATTGTCTCTTTTATTACCTGAGGGTAAGTGCAGGCAATAGAACAAGGTGTCAAACTCACTTTAACCTTTGCTAGAGGAAGAAGCTAGATGAAGGGTTGAAAGGTATTTCGAAGTTATTATCCTCAGAGACACCTCACTTGCTGTCCCTTTGCAACTACCAAGGTTGCGTGTCATCCAGTGAGTGGTGTCAGACCCTTGTGTCACATTCTGCTTTGTCCTGTTGTGTTCACCATAGGGCCATTCACCCGAGTGACTCTGCTTTCCGGAATGCATTGTAGATGAGTTAACAGTTCCCACTGTGCAATCTACTAAGAGAAACCTTGCTCACAAACAAAATAATCTCCATTACTTAATATTGACAGAGTTATTGCCTTGTATTATTTTAGAATATTCCTGTTTATTCTATCAATTGCCAGATGTGCTGATTGTATTATTTTCCTTTAATTTAAATTACAATGACCAGATAATAATAGTACAATATTAAGAGGCATTTAATTTTATAAGTATATGCTGGCAGATTAACCTTTAAAAATTTATATATAGATTCTGATTGTACTCTTTGAACTTATAAAGGAATATCAGTTATTTACACATAGTAATGTATAACCTATTGGGACTGGTTAACCGATTAGGGACCTCTTCTTTGGAGAAGACTAATTCTCCCTCTGTCAGCAACCCTTAATTTTATGCAGCTCTTCTTGTAGAGATGACGCTTTGTGAGAATTCTCTCCTGTATAGTGCCATGTCAGTTATGTTGCCATTTTGTAGGTCTTCACCTAAACATATATGAGCAAGACCAAATTATCTCAGCATGTTGCATTTGTGTATCTATAAGTGTACAATAATTATAAATCAATAAAAACAGGTCACGAATTAGAGGAGTGGGAGAGAGGAATGGAGAAGTAAAATGAAGACAAAAATGATGTAAATCCAATGCTCATATATTAAAAAAATAAGGCCATAAAAATATAGTGTATAGTACTGATCATTTAGACCTTGAAGCCTGACCTATTCATCCAGGTCTGCATCACCCCTTTTCTGATAACAACACACACAGGAACAACACATTAAAGAGAAAGTGCTGACTGGTGAGAGCTCCAGTATCAAAACCACTGTAGTCTGAAGGTATCTGATTCTCCTTTTTTATTGTTTTAGTAAATTTCTCTGACTAGAATGATTGGGAAGAGGAACATATAGTACACAATGAAGACATAGTAAAAATTTTCTGTTCTTAACTAATTATATATTTCCCTTTAAAAATAGTAAGATCTACTCTTATCATATGCCTTCTTCTATTGTCCTATTTGAGGTTATTTACTATATCATTTGTGTCAGTTTATTTACTTGTTGGAGCCTACATGGTCCTCATTGTAGTCTTTGACAAAGTATTAATAACTATGCCTCCATAACTCATTAGTAAATATTAGTAATAGACTGTTTTTAATACCATTCTCTCTGTTGCTTGGATTATTCCCATTAAATTTATATATCAAAGGTTTTCTGTTATGTACTGACCATGGAGTCAATGATGTGAAACAAATACTATGCTTAAACAATTTCGATTAGTAGGAGTGTTATTGAATTCTCTACAAATGGATCGATGGAGTCTGGAAGTGCTTGCAGGAACTCTAAGCATATAAGTAATTCTCAAACAATTCCTTACTCAAAGGTGACACACAGTGTTCTTCATTTGGTATTTACTGTAATAACCTATCTATAGCAGTTAATATTTTAAAGTCATTTACATTCACAATGCTCATTTGTTTGTTTCAAATCTTGGTAGTGAACACATTCTGGGATGTTTAGGTGGTAGGACTTAGAGTACTCAGTTAGTTAATGTGTGACCATATTCCGATATATGTAACTCTGTGTCTTTGAACAAGTGAACAAAAAGTCTTTTGAGGAACTACTCTAGCATCTGGAATGTCACCTTAAGCTTTTGTTCATAAATATGGATAGTATTTACAAAGAAAAAACCCACAGGACATTATTTGATTGTACCTAATTAAAGAGTACTCAGTAAAAAGTACACAGCACTCTGGAGGCCCGATCGGGTAGTGTGCCTGACACAGGAAGAATTTTAGTTCTGTCCTGTTTTTTCTTGTTTTTAGCAGTTCCATGTATTTATTTTTCCTTTATATCAATAGTGTTCAAATGATTTTTCTGCCATATAATGGCCTTAGTGTTGGTACTAGGATGTTAAAATTAATATCAGATTTCCTTTTTCCCCCTCACTGAAAAAAATAACTGTAGATTAAGCAGTTATGGGATCAGAAAGTTCATGTAAGGAAAGTTGTAAGAATTTTCTTGTGACTCCTATCATAACAAGTCCAGATCCTGTTATAGCCATAATGAGTCCCCTTTGTCGCATGGTAAACATCTTAACAAGTGAAGCATATTTTCCACTTTATTTCATTACTATAATTTGCCTATTATGTGGTGGCTTATTTTCAAATTGGTTTGTACCGATGCACATAGCTCATTTATTTTTCACTGCAAGAAAAATCTTAAAATTGTCCTTAACTTTTCCTCAAGGTAAATGAGAAGACAAACTGCCAGAACCACTTTTGGCTAACCTTTACATTAAATTGAAGCTGTGACAATCTCAGAAGTTCATAGTCTCATTTGCTTTCTTTCTTTTTTAAAAGAAAGCTAGGGCCCATGAAGCAACAGAAAAGGAATGTGAGGGGCGGAAAGTGGCATCCCATCAGTTTTGCCTCACATACTTAAAAGACTGCATTTTCACACTGACCACAAACTCTGGAGGGGTGGTAAGGTCCCACATGTGCTATATAGACCCAGACACATTTTCCTCTACTGTCGTCATCATGTCCTGCCCTTCTGTATATATGTCACATCTTTCATATAAGAAACAGAGAGCTAACTCAGTAGCACAAAGTCTATAGGACTGTGATCTGAAATATGTTCGTTCTCCTGCTTACTCGGGTTATTCTGAGTCTGTTGATGGTGTAAAAAGAACTGCTGATAAGAACAGTCAATGAATTGTGAACAGCACTTTAACCTTGTCCTTCTATCATGCTGATAAAATGTATCAAGGTCCCATTGCTGGTCTTGCTGAGGATTCTGTGTTGCCACTCTTTTGTCTAGTGGCAAATTCAGTTTCGCCATCCCTTAGTTGGTGCAATGAGAATACATTCTATTACAGAAGATTTAAGTGGAATAACTGTTCTGAATCTATAAAATAGAATGTTCCACAAGTGACATGGTGTAATTTTATGGGCTGTAGTTTTGTTTGTCACACACTTGCTATATGATAATTTGTTCAAAACAATGAAAGCAATGTTCTGTACTGATAAAAAGAGTTTAATACAAGAAACTTTCCCAGTGCCTTCCTGTCTATGTATGTTCATACTTAATTACATATTAATCTCTGTATGCACATTGTTTTTAAATTAATATTTAGTTAATACTGGATATGTACTAGAGTAGGTTAGTATCTATGCTGGTTTCCTTAACATTATTTTCTATGTTGCATTAAACATTTTTGCCAATATTTGGCTATTGTATGCTTCCTTATAATTACCAATATAATGTATACAATGATCAAAGTGGTTATTCAGTGGCTTGTCATCTCAAATTACTGAAGATTTACCTTTGACATTTAGAGAATATATTTGCACTTAATTTCTATTTAATTATGACATATCATAGTATTCCATCCTCTATCAATTTTACCCTTCTCTTGTTACATAACATATTGGACAGTATGTAAAAAATGAGAGGGATAGTGTGAAGACTTGGTTTGGATTCATCTACCTAGGTCAAAAAAGACTAGTCAGTTATTAAAGGCAGACTCTGTAGGTAAGGAAAATTACACATGTATGTGCATTTTTATATACAATCTTGTATATTAATTGCAAGAAGTAGACTAGTAGTGTGAAGGGAAGAACAGAAAGCAACAATGAATCTAGAGTCACAGTGCTCTTAGTGGCACAGGCAGATGTTAATAAAGCCTTTTCATCTTAGTAGTAATCATGATAAACTCATCTCTGCCAAACCTGTGTCTTCTCCTTGGCATTAATAGAGAGGTTGTCACTCTGCGAAGCTGTATCTAACATAATTTTTCATGGCTCTAATTTTTACAAGATGAATGTACAGGATTGATTCTAAGGATCTTAATTATATCTTATTAAAAACACCTTAAAATACTTATGCATTTGATAATACACTGTGAGAAGCACATGCTTTTTAAGTTAATAACTCCGAGATTCCCCAAGTTGATGTTCAACTGTCACAGTTAGCATACAACTGAACTGAATTCAATTGAAGTATGTGGAGATTGTTAAGAAGCTCTGAAATCCTTCTTGGACACAGCTGTGTTTCTTGCTGTCTGAGTAATTGGAACGCAGTAACACTCCACTGAATCACACACAAGCCAGCAACTAATG
The DNA here is from genome assembly GCF_903995435.1 of Acomys russatus. Taxonomy (NCBI): domain Eukaryota; kingdom Metazoa; phylum Chordata; class Mammalia; order Rodentia; family Muridae; genus Acomys; species Acomys russatus. The sequence continues at coordinate 35,047,547 of NC_067154.1, read as the reverse complement.
CCCACTTCTGCACCATTCATGCTTCAGTGAAGGTGGGAAAAATGAACAAAACAATTTCAAAGAATATTTGTCACTTGGGAAAAACCCCTCTCAAGATTTTAAATCAAAATATATATGTCATAAAGAGAGCCAAATGCTTCACATTTCCCCCTATCAACTAGGGGAGACAACTTGATTTTCAACTATAGGTTGCATCTCAGTTTTTAAAATACTATGGCTTCTTGACTTTAGCCTGGTATTTTCCATAAATTCTGTTAAATTCACAAATTAGATGGCCACACACTGTTCTAAAGATAGATTGGTAATGCAATTGCATTTCCCCAAGTTGGTAACAACTAAGAGGACTGATATTTGTAAATTAGGTGAAAGAGTCATGATTGCAGACTTAGTTTGATATTACTCCATCCAACAATCAAACAATTTTTAAAATATGAGAAGGGAGGCAAGGAGGGAGGGAGGGGGAGGGAGGGAGAGAGAGAGACAGAGACAGAGAGAGAGAGAGAGAGAGTGAGAGAGAGAGAGAGAGAGAGACCACACATAGTTCTGACTTGTTAGGTGCCATAACAATTCTGGGAATGAATGAATTTCTTGACATTCTTGTGTGACAATTGTCACCTAAGACATGCTATTTTACCATATTAAATTTATATTTATTATGTATTAAGAACAGATCCACATACAGGTGTCTAAGCAAAGGAACCATGATGAAAGCTATAACACACTTATCTTCCAATGTTTTGCACATATCCCATGAACATTAGTTTCTTCTTTTCCTCCCCTTGCTAAACATTAATTTTGGGCAAAAATGAACATTGTACCGAGAAAAAATGCTGGAAACTTATCTAATTTAATCAATGGAGCAAGAAAAGCAGAGAAATAGATATAGAAAGGATTTTTTAAAAATCCCTTTTTCTATAAGAAATTTTATCATTGAGTTCCTGTCCATCACTACTATGGTTTTTTTCTTTGTTTGTTTAGGTTTTTTTGTTTGGTTGGTTGGTTGGTTGGTGGTTTTGGTTGGTTGGTTGTTTTTAAGAGAGGGTTTCTCTGTGTGGCATTGGCTGTCCTGGACTCTCTTTGTAGACCAGGCTGGCCTTCATCTCACAGTGATCCACCTGCCAGCTTCTGCTTCCCTGAGTGCCGCTATTACTATTAGTGCCCTGGCTATTACATGGTTGAATATGCTTTACCTTAAGGTCAAAGTAAACAGTAGAATTTAATTTATTATTTCACTAGTATAATTAACCATTTTTAAACTACAAGTTTATGTGGTAACAATTGACATTTCTTTCTCAATATTTCTGTCTCCTATCGAATCAATGTGATACCTAATAGTCTACAACCACCTTGTCTAAAAGTTTTTTCTTTTTTAATGTTTTATTTATTATCATTTATTCACATTGCTTTCTGATTGTTATCCCCTCCCTATGTTCCTGATCCCATCCACCCTCCCTATTCTGCACTATTCCCATTCCCTAGACCTCTGAAAGCGGGGAGCTCCTCCTCCAGCATCTGACCACTGCCTATCAGGTCTCATCAGGATAGACTGTTTCCCCTTCCTGTGTGGTCCCAAATGGCTGGCCTACTAAGGGGAAGTGATCAAATCGCGGGCCCCAGAGTTCATGTCAGAGGCAGTCCCCCCACTTCCACCCCTGTGGAGAATGATCTGTTTATAATTTTCTAAAGTTATATCACCTTTATAAAGTACCCTAGTAGCATCACTAAAACCACTGAATATCATCAGTTTGAATTGAGAGTTACTTAGATAACTGGTGATAAATCAGAAGCATACAACCAGTCTAAGAAATAGATTTATGTTATGTACATATTTTGTATTTATGTAAGAAATCTAACTCAAATATGAAACTCAGCATTATAATTAGAAAATAAAAACTCCAGGTCTATTGATATTTACAGCCTTCCTTCCTCCCTCCGTCTATCCCTCCCTCCCTCTTTCTCATTCTCTCCCTCTACCTCTGCCTCTACTCCCTCCCGCCCTTATTCCCCGCCCCCCTCTGGAGAAGGTGTGGAATAAAATCGGCAATAGGAGAGAAATCCTGTTGTTTAGTGCCATTGATAGGACAATTTTTGCACAAAAAGTTATCAACAATTCCAGGAAGGCCAGGACAGCCTTCTAGCCTCTATTTTTTGGTGTGAAATACCAGGAAGAGTGAATGGTGGCAGTGTTTTAAAGCCCCAAAGCCCTTTCAAAAAAAAAAAAGTAACATATTTATTTATTCATTTACATTCCAATTGTAGCCCCGTCCCTTCTGTCATATCCTCATCCTTCCTCCCTCTTTCACCTATCTCCCCACCCCTAGTCCTAGATAAGGGGGCCCCCTAACAACTCACACCAGCATGTTCTTTTAGAAGTAGATTTTCCTTGCGACCAACTAGAGTTTTGTTTGACTGCAATAGCATCTAGATTCATTGATGTATTATGTAGATATATATTCTGAGATTTGAGACCAGAATAAAAACAAGTCTAATTGAAACTAATGATTTCAGCATAGATTTAACAAAATGACTGTAGAAACACTGGAAATGGTCTTAATAAATGTACAACTATCTAACTTCTTTTTTTCTCTATGATCTTTTTTAAAGAGTATGTTTTTAAATAAATTCAGCACCTTATACATAGTCATCTAAAACTTAATGAATAAATATTCCATATGCAATTTGAAAAATATGTATTTAGTAATTAATAACATGTGAAAATACAGTATTTTTATACCCAAGGGGTGACTTGTGAATATATACTATGTACATTATCAGATAGAGACCATACTGGCTATGGTATACTTGAGGAAATATTAACTATGAAGTGATGGAATAATTTGAATCAAGGTAAAATTTTAATGTATTGACTTATGAATATATTTTAAAAGTTTGATCCATATAAGAGTATTATTGATTGCTACACAAATAGGCAACTGATAAACTCTAGAAAAAGTTCAGCAACATAGAGTCATGAAGCACAGCATCTCACAAAAACAGTACTGGATATTCTTGGAGAAGATTCTAAGCAAATTTAAAAGTTATAGCTGCTGCCTCAGATTCTTTTTTTTTTTTTTAAGTTGGCAAGAAAAGGGTTTATTTGGCTTACACTTACATATTGCTGTCCATTATTGAAGGAAGTCAAGACAAGAATTCAAACAGGGCAGGATCCTGGAGGCAGGAGCTGGTACAGAGGTCACAGAGGGGTGCTGCTCACTGCCATGCTTCTCCTGGCTTGGTCAGCTTGCTTTCTTATAGAACCCAGATCCATCAGTCCTGGTTGGCACCACCCACAGTGGGCTGGGCTTTCCCGCATTGATCACTAATTGACAAAATACCTACAGCTGGATCTCATGGAGACATTTCCTCAATTGAGGCTGATTCCTCTCTGATGACTCTAACTTGTGTCAGGCTGACATAAGAGCTGCCAGTGCATTTTTGCTTTTCAATTCTTTTTTTCAGTGTAATGAAAACAAAAGAAAGAATGAGAAACTTCCCAGCTGAAGGAAGAGAATAAATAATAAGTAAATATAAGTAAACAAATAAGTGTTAAAGTATATTTAAAGAGTATATTTAAAACAGATCTTATGCCAGAAAATTGCAAGAAAGGAAAATATTGACAAATTGAGTGAAATCATAATTATATTTGAGAACTAGATAACTGTTCTATCAATGTGAAATTTCTGATTTGGATAATGGTATTATTACTACATGGCAAAGTCTTATACTTAGAATATATACATACAAATATCCAGGGCAAATTTCTGATTCATATTTAAATATATCAGGAAAAACTGATGAATAAATGGACTTCACATTAGTGAAGAAACTTTGCTATCACATGGAGGTAAGCATCACAACACTCTAATAAACCCACTATTAGCACACACACACATATACACACACACCATATACATGGTTTCACTTCTAGCTACAAAGAATTGCTTTTGGCTTCTAATATGAATCCAACCCTTTGGGACACGTCAGTTTTTTATTCTATTTCTTAACCTGGTACACCATTACTCATACACCTAACAAATACTTCCTCATCCTTCAGTGCTTAGCACAAATATCACCTCCTCTGTGAAGACTTCCTAGACTTTCCTACTCTCCCAGCTTAGATAATTCTGTACACTGCCTCGGATTCTTAAGTATGTAAGCTAAAATCTGCATATAACAGTAAGAGAACAACATTGGCAGTGAATCCTACAAGTTGTGAAAATCCACATATTCAACAAAAAAAATGATAATATTTGTAGCTGGAGTTTTATAAACTTTAGCTTTTGTAATTCATGACTACAGATTTATGTTTGCAAAATCTATACTGCATTAACTTTATCTCCTGCATTTTTCATGTGGATTTTTGTGTAGATAAAACACAGATATTATTTTGCATTTCAGTGTGACGTACATTTAGAATGTTTAAGTCATTTGAATAAAGAACATATGGGAGCTTAAGTTCCTTTGCTCCAAAGGGATATGGCATTCATTTAATTTAATACTTGAGTTCAAACGTGTTATGAATTTAAAAATTCATTTGACTAGAAAGAATGAGAAATATGTTTAAGAGCATGGGAAGGAGATGGGAATAGAAACTGAGTCATTTGATCCTGGCTGCCAAATACAACAGGAAGGTTTGAGGAAAACTACAATGAATTTATAAACATAAGAACATATTTTTAAATCTCCAATATTTCTAACATAAAATAAAAATCATATCTGGAAAAAAACCTATAGGAAGAAGTTTAAAATGTGTTCTGCCAGCTCCTAGCCATGTGACCTAGAGCAGGCCATTCAAAGTATCTGTGGCAATATCAATTGTTCTATCTAGTAAGACCCATCCCCTGATCTGAGCTAAACACATGGGCATCTTGACCCATCCCCTGATCTGAGCTAAACACATGGGCATCTTAAATGTGGTTGACTATAGTCTTTCTGGGGTTTGTGATTTATGCTTAAAGAGATACTACACCTTTCTTTCTTTCTTTCTTTCTTTCTTTCTTTATTTATTTATTTATTTATTTATTCCTTCAGTCCTTCATTCTTTCTTCCTTTCTTTCTTTCTTTACTTTGAGAAGCTTAACAATTTCTGCATTTTAACCTTGAACAAGTCAGATTTTTTTTTTTTTTTGCAGTAATGTAGCTAGAAATGGCCTGTCTTTGTTATCTTTATCCTTTGTCCTGATCTGTTATGCACTTTACCCTGTGTGTTGATGAGTTGTCAACTGGACATGAACATAAACGTTCCTAGGAGGAGAGAGTTTGAGAAATAGTCTCTCTTAACTTAGACAGCAACTGTGCCTATGACACATTTTTATTGTTGGTAAATGATCTAGAATGGCTCAGACTACTTAAGCAGTTTCATCTTAGGAAAAGTGGGTTTTGCTTGTAAAGTAAAGGCAAATGAGCAAGACAGAAGAGGCATTCCAAGAAGGAAGGAACATTCCTCAATGATTTCTATCTTTGCTTCCGCCTTGGTATGCTTCAGTGATGAACTGTAACCTGTTAACCAATTAAACAATTTCCTCCCTCAAGTTGGTTTTAGTTAGAGTTTATTACAACAACAGAGAGGCAAACTATAATACCCACTAAGGGATTTATAAAAGCACAAAACAACAATGCTTGTCACATTGTTATCATATAATAAGCACTGAACAAAGAACTAAGTACCAGCAGTATTTTAAAATGCAACACAGCATCACCCCTTCTAATAGCTTTTTATTTCAATAACTTATGGTCCTGAAACACGTGTTCAATAATGAATCTTTTATACTAGTATTCTGAAACCTTGCTACGCAAAGTAATTTCTAGAGACCAAAATCACTATCATCACCTGAAAGTTCAATAATGAGAGAGAATTGTAGTTTCTTTACAACATGTAAGGATTTAGTTTGCAGTTTGCATTTCATCCCGTGGTTTATATCCATTTCAGGGAGAGGGCCGCTTAGGCTATTTTCATCCAAATGGCTTCTTCATTAACTATATTTCATTTCATTCCCCAACAGCTATTTATCACATTCCTATTTTTGTCTCTAGAAATACTTCCACTAAGTGGTTTGGGGTTGTGGTCAATACAAAGGATCAGAGGTTGGTTCTGAATGAGACTGTTAAGATCTCAATAGAGGAGTTCCTTGGTCTAAGTTAGAAAAGAGAAAAAAAAATGAAGGACATTCCATATATTTGGGGTTTTACACTGGGCATGAAAGTTGGGAATAGTTCTTAATGTTCACTTACAATAAGAGCATTGTGAACAAATAATCACCATTGCAAAAATTGTGTTTATTTGCAGGAATATAACTGTGGACATATGAAAAAAGTTGAAAACTACTGTTGAAATACAAATAAATAATTAGGGAAAAATCTCATTTTTCAGAGAGTTTATTATTGGATGCCATATATTCTTTCAGGAAAAGTGTCTCTCCTGTACTCATGTTACTCTCATAATTTAGACTATTATTTCAGCTAAGTTTTTCATTTAAAAAGCTTAAAAACCTAACAAATTTTCATGAACTTGCACATTTCTTGGAAGCAGTATCCAAATTTCTTAATCATTTTAGTCACTTATATATAATGGTCTAATCCAACAACCATGTGCTATAAATACTAAAATAAAACACCAAATATATGCACTAGAAATCAACGGATAAAACTCAAAGTCTTTGAACTTATTCATTAGAGGCATATAATTAGATGAATCACCAGTTTCTCACCAAAAGAGCAAATTACACTGGACTAACATCGTGGGGATTTGTTAGTAAAGCCACAAACATTAATGGGACTAACAAAACTGCAATTTCACATACAAGTTATTATATTTCTTGCTTAGCAGCCAATAAAAGTGATCAAAGTGATATTTGATTTTCCAATTATTTATCTCCCCACACATTTCTTCTAGTTATATACTCTCCCTGAGTCTGGAAACTGAATGTGAGAAAATAATCAAGACATTACAAATTCCTTATTAATTTGAATTGGTCATCTGAAACAACGTTAGAATTTTCATTCATTAAAACATTTTGAATGAAAGAGATGAATATACAAAAAACATAAAAATAAGATACTATGTGCTTAAATGTCTCATTTCTCTAATTATGTGTTCTAGCTTCATACCTCTTTTAAATTAAATTAGAAATGTATAGTTAAATACTTCAGAACTTACTGAAAGTCATTTGTCTCATAATATAGCAGGGCACATAGAAATGTCACACCTATTTCTTAATATTCTGAGCACTCATATTTTGTGAGACCTTAACTTTTTCTCTAATAGAGTCTAATAGAGGAGTAAGAATCATAGTATTTTCTGTGTCTTCCTAAGGCTTTATATAGAAACTGATGATTATTCTTAGAGTAAAACAAATTGAATGGTATGCCAGAATATTCATATTAATATTAATTAATATTAAGAGATGCTTAGTTCATCATTAGGAATCTCGTATAACTTAGACCAAAAATTGATGTTAATAATTTAAGCTTTATATATATATATATATATATATATATATATATATATATATGTTACATGTATATAGGAAATACAATTTGTCATTATTGAATTTTCTATACAAGAATACATCATGGTATACAGTAGATGTTTAATAAAGTTTTGTAAATGACAAGTGACCTGTAGACTAGACATGATTTATAATATCATTTGAACTTGCTTGCATATCTGTTCATTGAAACTGGACAATGTTAAACTGCGATCTAAAATGATGTGAAGACCCAGAGACACAGGTTAATGTAATGCATTAAACAACACTCTGACCTCATTCACAAAACTGAAGATAAATGTCATATCAAGCCATTCAGGCAGAAATTCTTGTTCTTTAGGCAATAACTCTGAAAGCCTTTGGGAGAAAAAAAAACCAGCCTTATGAAATTGACCAAATCCCCATTCTTTCACATTGCAGAGCACTAGCAAATCCTAATAGGCAAACTCAGCAGCTTTTGGGCTGATCAGGCTATTTTGGTACTATATCAAGAGAAAAAATTGACAGTCTTGGCTCACAATTTAACCTCCTTCTGAAGTGTTACAATCTGGTAGGGGAATGCCCACGGAATACTAAACATCTATCTTGTTTTAAAACCAGCCATTCTCTCATAAATAATAGCTGTATTTCATGCATGATCCTCTTTTTGTTCTATTGCTTACAGAAGCAGCCAACTAGGCAACAGAGGAAGCAAAAGTAAACCAACATATTCCCAGTACTCTTGGCATCACTGATGAAAATGTCTATGGTTCTTAGGATGATGATCCAAAGGAAATCAGAAGAAAGGCATTTTGCATGTGTTGTATAAATAAAGTGCATGTAAGAGGAGAAAGGGGCATGGACAGCCAGTGTTTGCCAATTGAGAAAAGCAAAGCTTGGAGGAAGAATGTTCCACATAGCCAATGCATGCTTCAATTGAAGGCAATTAAGAGATGAGCATTTAAATGGCTTTTTTTTTTTTTTTTTTAACACTCAGGGCTTCTGTTTCCCATTTATTTGTTAATGGTGGTCGAACTACTTACTACATTCAAATTTATTTCTTATGGAATTTTAGAAAGTATAAACCTCTCTGTCTGTAGATTACAATAAATTGAGATTTGAGACATATTTGGAAAAATTTTAGTAAGATTTATTCTTGTGTCCTTTAATCTTTTTTTTTTTTTTTTCCCATGGATCATTGACCATACTTTTCTATGGCCTAAATTCAGAAAAAGTTTGAAGGCTTTTCACATACATGTTTTTTTTTGGTAACTCTCTTCCCAAGTGTTAAACTCTCATACCACTGGTGGTGGTTTTTTTGAAGGTAAAGCTATGTAATGGTAGCGAAATATTCAATTAAAAAAAGTTAGCAGTTGCTCCATGTTCTTTTCCCTCTCCACATAACATTGCAAATCTTTTTCTGTTGAAACAAATTGTGCAACTGCTATTTTTTTTTTTTTTACTATACTTTAATTTACAAGTTTAGAAACACTGAAGATACATTTCCATTACTTTATAAAACAAACAGCTAGAGGGGTTTTAACAATCCTTGCGTTTCAGCTTCACTGTATACTCCAGTTTGGCACGTCTCTCCTTCCTGCAAGCACATCCATCTTTAGTGAACTGCCATGCTCTTCCGTTGGATCAGTTTGCCATATTTCATCATTTGAAGTTGCAGTGTTTCAAAGTGTCTGTGAGAGTTCCCTTAAAGTGCAGGTTTTCATTGGTGTCACTGCCTCTGGGACATCATCATCTCTTTTTTATCACTGTCACTTGGGTCATTTATACTGAAAACTTCGCCTTCACTAAGTTTTTTGGGCTGTGGCTGGAGTCTCTTGTATAGCCGCAAGTGTCAGCCGCACCGTACTCAGTCATTTCTCATTTAACTCACTTATATTTCAGCCACATTTCACTTCTGGTGGTATGATATTTTTTTGTTATTTGTTTCTTTTCTGAACTTTTATTTTTATTGCCCAAGTTAACTTCTTTTAATTATTATTTTTAAAAAGTGTAGCATGGGCTTATCACTGGGAATCAAAAGACCACAGAATTAAACACTTTTCTAGGAATACTCAATTAAGTCCCAAAACTTGAGAGTGATGGTTTTTTTTTTTTTTTTTTTTTTTTGTCACGATTTATAAACTGAGAAGATAGTACTAAAATGTGTGCTCTGCAGTTGTCCACGTTTGGCTAATACACCATATTCAGTGAGATCTAAGCCATGTTGTTGGGAGACCATTGCTATTAGAGTTAATTCATGCTTAAACAAAATTTAGATGTGTCAGTTATCTGTAGATGAGTTCTGTTTTTGTAGATGAATAGCTATTGAGTCATATGACTCAAATGCTTCATATTTAAAGAATAAAATTCTTTGTGTTTCATTGATGAAAAGACAAACTCTAGCACATGAAAGATATATATTTTGTTGTTGTTGTTTTGGTTTTTCAAGATGGAGTTTCCCTGTGTAACCTTAGCTGTCCTGGACTTGCTCTGTAGACCAGGCTGGTCTCAAATTCTCAGAGATCGGCTTGACTCTATCTCCTAGAGAGCTGGTATTACCAGCATGTCACTGCGCTTGGCTATATGTCTTATTTTCAAATAAGTTATGTTTGTGGGAAATATTAAAATATAAATTAGTGTGTTATTTATGTATAAATGTAGTGAGAAAAATGTTAGGCTATATCAACCTTAGGTTTCTAGGATTACTTACAACTTCTTTTCATCAAAGATGTATTTTCCTCTTTACAAACTCTAAACCTCCATAGGCCTACCTCATCCGAAAATACGCTAAAAGTTGGGAAATTCACCCTTGTTAACAGTGTTAGTTAAAAAAAACAAAAAAACAAAAACAAAAAAAACCTAACTGAAATAGAGAGATTTATCAATCCTCTTTTGGTTATTTGGAAAAATTCACTCCTTATCCTAAATCAAACTTATTGAAGCGGGGGGGGGGGGGATAATTCATTAGGATACTGCTTGTATTGCCACAGAATTAGAGCACATCAGAGTCCTTTCTCATTTTAATTTTGGGATAGAATTGCATCAACTCCAAGCTAGACTAGTACTCGTTGTGTAACTGAGGACAAAATTGAACTTCTGGTATTTCTGCTGCCATCTCCTGAATGCTGATATTAACGGAGTACACAATTACGCTTATTTTATGGGGGATTGGAGCTCAAACTTAGCCTGTTGTATACTAGGCACTCAGCAAACTGAGATTTGTCCCCAGTCCAAAGGTGGGGTTTTATTATATATTGATGTATATTTGAAAATGGGTAGCACCACATTAAGTGAATTAAAATAGGCCTTTTAAAAACTATATTTCAAATAACTTATTTTCCCCTCTATCTCATTTCCCCTTTTATCCTTTCTTTTTCCTTTGTTTTTCCTCTGTTTCCATTCCCTTGCTTTATTCCTTCCTTCCTTCTTTCCTTCCTTTCTTCCTTCCTTCTTTCCTATCTTATTTACTTCCTTCTGTCTTTCCTTCCATATGTAGTGGTGATGTTGAGTGTAGACTTGTCTCCAAGCTCAATGAATATGTGTAATATATACTAATTGAACAAATGTGTTCTGATCAGTGAAATAGATTAAATTTGTTATTATTTTAGACAACATTTTAGTTGAAAACTAAGAAAAAAATCTCATAAGGTAAAATAAGACATATGCTGTATACCAAATATCAATCATAAATATGACCCTAAAGATAGAATTTTAAAACAGAAGATTTTCACACCAAGACAATGAACATTGAAAATAGAGGTTTTCTTGTAACATACAATTAAATGTATGTAAAAACAGTCCATGAAACATGTGACATTAATACATAATCAAATAAAAGAAGCATACAAACTCAATTGCTGTTTTTGATTAATAAAAAGCCATCCAACCTGGCCAGGGCAAAAAGGATATGTGTGGCTAAGGTTCCTGGGCTTACAGAAACAGGAATTCTGGGAAGAAGGAGAGGAGGAAAGACCCGAGAGACCCCAAGGAGAGGGAAGAGAAGAAGGCTGCCATGGGTTAGATGGAAGAGAAGCACATGACCAGCATGGATGGAGACGTGGCCCAGATGAAGAACATTAGCAAGTATTTGGGACTATGGATGGGAGGTAGCTTGATAGAAATTATTAGAAGCAGATGGCATGGGATTGAGACAGGTATGCCATGCCTGCCCCACTGTGGGAAATAGTTTAGAGGATTAATGTCTGCCCTGCCTCATATTAACTAAGGCTATTTTAAAGTAGAAGAAGTTTCTTTGTATTAATTGATTTGTACCTGGGCATTCTGATACTACAGGTAATATTAACAACAACAAGCGGCGCCCAATGTTGTAGGCATACTGATCATACTAATAATACCGATAATTTAAAAACTACAATATGCTTCTCAGTAGTGAAGAAAAGGGTCCAGAGGCAATTAGGGAAACACATGGGGATATACATGGGAGGGATTGGAGGGAAGAAAAGAAAAGAGGAAATGATGTAATTGCACTTTAATTATAAAATTAAAATATATCACTCCTGGTGACTGGACATAAAACCAGAACATAAAAACAGAACTCTCCTGTGTTTTTCTACTCTGGATAGCACTGAAAGGCATAGGCAAGGAAATTTGAAATTTTTTCTTGAATAGAATAAAATCTCTGAGAAAAAATGTTCACTAGTTTAGGACATTAGCAGGAATGAATATGTAAATCCAAGTGTTCAGAATATTGCTTGAATCATAATATGTTTGTGTTTGTGTGTCTCTGTGTGTGTGTGCAAAACTACCTATGCATATACATGTATATATACAGATATAAAAATACTTAGGAGTATTTAGCAAGTTGTAGATTTGTATCAGAACTCTTATTTGAAAATGCCTATTAAGTTATCATACTTCAAAAAAAACAATAGGTATTTAAAATAAAATAAGGATAAGGATGTTTTATTTTATTTTATTTTATTTATTTTGATTTTCCAAGACAGAGTTTCTCTGTTTATCCTTGGATATCTGGACTCACTTTGTAGACCAGGCTGGTCTTGAACTTACAGAGATCCACCTACCTCTGCCTCCAAAGTGCTGGGATTAAAGGCAAGTGCCACCACCAACCAGCATGGTTGTTTTATTTATTTATCTATTTATTTATTTTATTTATTTATTTTTTGCTTCATAGTTTTCCTGTTCTGTTTTTTTTTTAATTTTTTTTATTAATATATTCTTGTTACATCTCAATGTTTATCCCATCCCTTATATCCTCCCATTCTTCCCTCCCCCCTCCCCCATTTTTCCATTATTATCCTCCCCTATGACTGTTCCTGAGGGGGATTACCTCCCCCTGTATATGCTCATAGGGTATCAAGTCTCTTCTTGGTAACCTGCTGTCCCTCCTCTGAGTGCCACCAGGTCTCCCCCTCCAGGGGACATGGTCAAATATGAGGCACCAGAGTACATGAGAAAGTCATATCACACTCTCCACTCAACTGTGGAGAATGTTCTGACCATTGGCTAGATCTGGGAAGGGGTTTAAAGTTTACCGCCTGTATTGTCCTTGGTTGGTGCCTTAGTTTGAGCGGGACCCCTGGGCCCAAATCTGCCTATCATATTGTTCTACTTGTAGGTTTCTAGGACCCTCTGGATCCTTTTATTTTGCTATTCTTCCATGCATCTCTCATTTAGAGTCCCAATAGGATGTCCTCCCCTCTGTCCCAGTTTCCTGGTAAGTGAAGGCTTTCGTGGGACATGCTCCTTGGGCTAGTATGCAGATATAAGTGAGTATATACCATTTGAGTCTTTCTGCTTCTAGGTTAACTCACTCATATGATAATTTCTATCTCAAGCCATTTATCCACAAATTTCAATAATTCCTTGTTTTTAATAGCTGAGTAGTATTCCATAGTGTAAATGTACCACAGTTTCTTTATCCACTCTTCTACTGAGGGACACTTAGGCTGTTTCCATGTTCTGGTGGGGAGAGAGGAACACTCCTTCATTGCTGGTGGGAATACAAACTAGTACAGCCACTTTGGAAATCTATCTGGTGCTATCTCAGAAAAATGGGAATAGGGCTTCCTCAAGACCCAGCTATTCCACTCCTTGGAATATACCCAGAAGATGCTCCAGCACACAACAAGAAAATTTTCTCAACCATGTTCATAGCAGCCTTATTCATAATAGCCAGAACATGGTTTGGTTGTTTTATTTTTTAATGCTACGTAAACTATTCATTTTGTCAAGGATCAAATAAAGATCTACCTTTAGTCATATGTTTATCATATATATATATATATATATCCCAAACTACGTAGACATTTAAGAGATTGATTAGGAAATATGTAGACAACTTCTCCAGAAGCACAGATCTAACATCTTCATAGGTGAAAGCAAGAAATCTGTGCTTAAACATCACGTATCCAAACTATAATGTGAGGTACACATATTTGGGGAAAATATACAGTGAAGCAATTTATATGTAATTATTAGATTTTACATTCTGGAGCTAAATTGAACAAATAATTAGAAATGCCCTCTAGAAATTGCAATGTAGTTTATTAAAAAGAGAGCTATTAGATGCATAACTTATAGGGGAAATATACATTAAGAATAGAAATAATGACTTTGCATGTCCTTTGTATAATTTAACCTCTAAAACAGCAGTTGAAATACTTAGAGGTAATGGGAAAGTTCAACATGAAACAGTTGTTCTTATTCTTCTATGTAATCCTTATGAGAAAGCACAGCAGATAGATTTGCTGGAACAATTGTGAACCCAAAGAGAATAAAATTCAAATAATAAAGGAAAGGCTGCTTTTCTTGAGAACTTCTATGTGGTCTGCTTTCTGTACTTTGTAATGATAAGACATTCACATCTCTACGGATCTTGTCTTTGTCTTTCCAATTTTGTCAGCATCTGACATTATGTTGACTGTGCTAACCAAGATTTTTGGTGACTGTGTACCTGCAAAGATGAAGTGAATGTTTCTTGTGCTTCCCAGCATACATACATGCATAGCACCTGAGATCACATGGAACCTCAATCTTATGATTTGTGTTTTCACACATGTAGGATGCTCATATGACTAAAGGGTAATGTTCTTTGATCTATGATAAAATAACTATTTTACATAGCCATTAAAAATAAAATAACCTAATTTAAAATATCTATTTTTTCTTTTAAAGTATAATCACTTCCCAGGCATCTCCAAATTAGAGTTGTGATACAACTTGTTAAGTACTCCTAATGTATTTTTATTGTAATTTGTCCAGAATGCGGGGAATGCATGAGTTTGGAAGATAAAGCCTGAGCCTTTACCTTGGCTGGGCAACAAGTATGAAGGATAGTCACAGCCACAGCATTTTTTAACCCTATTTTTTCCAATCCTGAGAATATTTTACAAAGTACAGCAATTAACATCACAAGCTTTTTTATAAATTAGTAACATTAAATCTGTTACCATTATTAATAGTATAAATTTTAATTAAAGTAAATTCCATAACTGTAAATAAATGAAGTAATTTCTTTTACTGTAAAGGAATTTTGAGGTCTGTGAAAACAATGGAAGAGTTTATATATTAAAGGGTGGCTGAGTAGAGCAGCAAGTTCCATGCTCAGGTCGGAAAGCAATTGAGTTAAACACCCAGGAAACACGTCTGATCCTTTCCAGACTAAAGACAATGTCATCACCTTAGAATTTAATTTAATTTTTAATGCATTTATTAGATCATTAATAAGAAGTAATATGAAAACATTTTAAGATATTGTCCAATTGGGTATTATTTCCATATATAACTATAATATCATCAAATTAGTTTGACTTTCCACTCTTTTTATAATTTGTTGACATTTCAAATGCATTTATAAAGATAATATTATTGCCATCTATATACATATTTATATTCTTAAATGTAAAAAAAGATGATTGCAAATGTTCTCCTATTTAGAAAAGCACCTTATTTTTATACTCATTTTAAAATCCATTAGTAACTGTTTTGAAATTAAATATGCTTAATGCCAGATATGTGTGAGATATATTTGCATAGAGTTAACAAATTCAGAGGCTCTAATCTGAAAATGTGAAATGTGAAGTTTTAGAATTCAGAAGAGACTGCTCTCACCTTAAAAGGTTCAAAATTTATCACATTTCAGACTTTGCATGCTTTAGATTAGATGTGTTCAATCTAATATAGAAGGAAACTGTGAATACATGAAGTAAATATATTTTGCTCATGATGCCAAACATCTTTAGATTTAATTGACTTTAGTTAATAATCCCTTTTTGAATTGTTAGTCAAAATAGTCCCAAAATTTTAGCATTTCCTGTAACTTAAATATATACAGTAATATGTGGAACTCAGCTAGGCTTAGAAACCTTTGTAAAGTAATGGAATTATAAGTTTTAATTTGCAGACTTAAAATTTGATTTAATATGATGGGAAAGATAAGAAAGGAAATCTTGAAAGAACATTTAGATAAGGTAAGTCCTATATATATATCATGTTACATAAAGGTAGCATATTAAAATTTATTATATTTATTCTTTGCATGAGTAATTGATAAATTAAATGTACCTTTTTCTAAAAAAAACTTTGCAATAATTTAAATTTTCCCATTCTCATCCTGATATCCAATTTTAAACTTCAAGTCATGTGCTAATAAATTAATTTCCAGGTCTGTGAACAGATATTTTTGCTTTAAGGTTGACTCTCTGCAAGTCACTACCTGAAACCAGAACAGGTTATATGAACTTTCTGAATTCCATTTTAAGCCCAGATAAGATACATACAACAATATTCAAATGGAGACCTCATAAGTGAATGTAATCAATGTGCAGACTCCTAAATTTCAAAATATTAAACATGTAATTCTCTTTATTTTTAATTATACATTTTCCTTTCAATTTATGACTAGTTGGATATTTTACATGACTTGCAAGGCTACGAGGCTCTGCATTTCTATTGGATAGTCATTGACCCTTGGAGCAGAGCATAACGTGACAAAATACTGTGCATGTGTTTTCTCCGTGTGTGTCTCTGTCTCTTTTTCTCTCTCCTCTCTGTCTCTGTCTGTTTCTGTCTCTGTCTCTCTGTCTCTCTGTCTCTGTCTCTGTCTCTGTCTCTCTCTCTCTCTCTCTCTCTGTCTCTCTGGGTTTGTGTGTGTGTCTGTGTGTGTGTGTGTGTGTGTGTGTGTGTGTGTGTGTGTTCTGAGGATTTAACCAAACCTAAAGGCTTGTCACATACTAGGAAAGCATGCTGCCACAGACCTACATTGTCCACACTAATTCTGTTACTTATTTTTTTCCCTTTGGTTCACGAACTAAAGTGTCTATTCTCACAATGAACTTGAAGCATATGAAGTAGAATACCTGTATCTGGGAATGTAAGTTTCCATCTGGTGTTTTGGGTTAAGGAAGATGAAAACAGGAAACAAACACCAAGCATACCTGACAGCCTCAGGAAAAAGCTTTAAATCTCTAACCAATAATAATTTCACTGAATGTACACTTGTGGCTCTGATGTAAAAGATGTTTCAGCTTTCAATATAATGCTGGAGGGACATAACTGCACGTATTTAAAATTCAATTGAGCAGTTATTATATATCTTTGAACAAATTGGACATAGGTGAGCAGATTATATAGAAAAACACAGTATGTTAGAACAAAGTGGTAAACTGAGAGGTTGCTCATTTTATTTCATACTAATTGTATCTTTTTTTCAGTAGACTAGAATGTGAGGATCATTAAAATGATATAAAACTAACAATTTTTATGAATATAAAAATCCTCTTTGAGTTTTATAAGGAATAATTTGATACCCAAACTATAAAATGAAACATTTGCATTATGCTTTAAATTGAAATATATATTTTCTTTGCTTTTAAGACCAAAAATTCTGGGCTGATTTTTATTGCTGCCAAGCTTCCATTAGTGGATAGGATCAACATGAAAATATTTATCATTCCCATTTCAAAAAGACCATGAGAAACAACTCGTCACACACAACATTAAGCACCTTCACTGCTGTATTGAAAAGTTCTTAAAGCGCAGATGCTTCATGATAATAAATACATTCTATGAACTCTAATTCATACTGCTAGCAAGTTTTCCAGGAAGTTTGTCAGTTTTCACTCTCAGCAAATATGTAGAAGATAGATTATTTTTTCAAAACATAGCTTTACAATTTTTATCTTCTGAAACATGAACTCTTTTCTATTTCCCTATTTCTTGGCTGAGTATTCTACTTAACACATATCTTACTAGCTTAGCCTTGATTGCACTAAAGTTGAAAAGCCAGGTTCAATCACAACAAAAGGATCAAATCTCTCTTGTTTCAATATCAAGTGAAAGAGTTCTATTTTCAATTTTCATGTCAGTTGTTTGAGAGGCAAGATTGCATCATCTTTAAAGCATTGTTGGAGGGAGACAATATACACCAGTGGAATATCTGTAATTTGGCAGCTACAGCTGCTGTGGGTTCACAAGCATAACAGCTATGTCATTTCCCTCAGGGAACATTTTACAGCCATCTCCCTTGTTCTCTGGCTTTCAGTTCTTTCTTCTTCCAAGGTGTTCTAGAACTTTATGGAGAAGAGGACGATATAGATGTTCCATGAATGGCTGAGAACTCACAGGCATTTATTCTCAGCACTTTGAAAGTAATGTGTCTCTGCATTAACTACTATCCACTGTAGTAAGAAACTTCTCTGGCCATGCCTACCATCCCTGGTGGAGGAGGTAATGGCAGTTGAGGGCACTTTGGGGAGGGAGAGTCATCTCTCTCTCTCTCTCTCTCTCTCTCTCTCTCTCTCTCTCTTTCTCTTTTGTTTTGAGAGTCATTTTTCATACAGAGTGAGTCAATTGGTACATTCCCCATGCTTTAGTAGATGGCCATGTGCATACGGTCAGCACCAAGGACTCAGTGAACTAAAACTAATAATAAAAACATATAAATAGAAATAAAAAAGATAGAAAGAAAAAAAATTAAAAGACAACATGGAACTGAGCAAAATATATGATGACAGATTCTGAAGAGTGTTAGAAGTAGGCAATTAGGGGTACATACATCGTATTTTCCAGCATATAAGATGACTGGGCATATAAGACTCCACACGCGCCCCCGCCAACTTTTCCAGTTAAAAAAGAGAATTTGGAATATAGTTGCTATTTAAGACTACCCCTCTTCCAATGCACACCCTGTGCAGCAGAGTGGGGCATGTGTCTATTTTCAGACAGGACACAAGCACGGGTGCTTTATTAAATGCCGTCAGACAGCCAGAGACCGTCTACACTGCCCCTTTAAGGCGCGCGCCCCATTTAGCCGGAAAATGCCTTCTGAGTCTAATCAGTAGGTTCTGGTGGAGAGCCAATCCACACTCATATTCTCCTCCTCGACGTACAAGAAGATGTGTGCAGCTTGCTTCTCCCTGCTTCATACTTTCTGCACAGTGCTGGAATTGGCTGTGGCACACCCGCCACACACACACACATATTTATGCACTGGACATATGAACCAAGGGGAAGAAAGCTGCAGGTAAGTACCAGGCCTGTAAGACAACACCCAACTTTGGCATGGGTTTTTTGGAGGGGATTAAAATGTCATCTTACACCCCAGAAAACACAATAATCAAGGTACATTCTATACATATATAAATTTTTGTAAGAAAAATTAAAATGATATTAATTTGGCAGTAACTTGTACAAGTACTTCCTAAACCATAGCATTAATGACTACGTAGTAAAACGTTTAATATGAATAATGACCTTCCAAATACATTCTACATCAGACATTGTTATCATATCTATTGTTTAGTTAATATATAAAGTGAGACCATAATTTCAAACAACTGTAAAAGAATATGCATACTTTTAATTTAAATGAGAGTGCTTATTTTGATGTTATTTTTAAAATCAAATTTATACCTCTTTATTTGGTACATGAATAAAGAAAGCTAAGATCTTAGAACTTCTCCAGCAGAGACAGGAGAGGTGGAGAAAATTCTTGCTTGTTTTCCTTTTCATCTGATAGGTCACTATGCAACAGGCTTATATCAAAGAACCATCCAATACACGACTAATGTCATGTTTGCCTGTTTCACTGACAACATATCAATCTTCTCAGTTTTATGTGAGAAATAATCCCAAGATCCAATGTAAGCAGATTTCCCTCAAGACAGCTTAAATAGTTATCATTCTCTCTTAAATCAAACAACCCTTTCAGTCTATTTTGATTCCTCTTCTACAGACATGTGCATCAACATTTATCTAGCTAGCTTCTTATTGCTCTATGTGGTTATCATCTCTTTCCTTTCAGCAGTCTATACACATATTTTCCCATTAAATACTCTAAGGAGTTGTTGAAGTGAATGCAATTTGTTTCTCTTCACATATTTTTAATGAAATATAAAAAAAATGCATGCTAGGTCAACAAATTATATATATTTAGGAAGGTATAAAACCAGAAAAATATGTAAGGAGGAGACATTTATTGTGATTACTAGACTGGAGTCTCAGTAGGCTAGGATTATTGTAAGTAAAATTGATTTTGCTCATGATTTGATTTTAATCTAGTTTAGCAGAATCATATTCTACAAGGAATAGATATTTAATTTAGTATATTATGATGAAAAGGCTTCAGTTCAGAGAAGTTTAATGCAGTTGATATGATAAAAACACTAACTGATTATTAGGTTTGTAAAACCAGTTATTCCTTGTTATCCTATTACCATTTAAATAATTTCTTATACTCATAATATTGATATTAAATCTAGAAAATCTTTAGGCTCTTCTATTGTTATTGAAGCTGATTATCTGTGTAAAGTAAGCCATTTGGTGAGGAATATATATATATATCTATATATATGCCATAAATTTTTCTGCACAATTTTTTTTTGATCTAAAGAATTTCAGAGAAATTACTTGCTTTAGAATGATTTCAAGCTGTCTTGTCATAAGGTACAATTGTAAACAAGGGTATATGGGAACCAATCTCCTGTAATTTTCCAGGCTACTTTTTTCCAATATCAAGGGGATAGAACACTTGGCCTCTTTGAGGTTGCTGTTCAACAGAAGTCTCAGGCACTTTAACAGTTAGGACCAGATGGGACTCTTTTCTGAGGTTAGCACCAAGGCAAGGAAAGCTATCCAGGCAAAGAAAATACGCAAAGGGGAAATTCAGACTATATAAAATCAAACTTATTTTCTACTGAATAATGTAGACAAGTTTCCCTGGTCTCAATATTTTGAGACAATCTATGTTTATACATAACCACACCCACAATCCCCACCAGTACCCCACCCCTGACGCCATATATCATACATATATGTCAACACATTTTTATAGTTCTGGAACTTACTTCACTTTTTGTGTCTAACTACAACACAATCAAATACATTAATTACATTCTGATACTACCTACAGCTTCTATGTGGATAAGTGGCTAAATTTTCTTTTATCTAAATAAACCATCAGCCTTATGCCATTTTTACGTGTTTTTCAACATAGGATTAGAAGCCTAAATTCAAGTGACTCAAAATATGCAGCATTCATTTCATGGTATCTTTTAGAAAAACGAATTAATACCCCCATGAGACTTACTGGACAAGCCAATATTATGGTGTCAAATCTCCAAGATGGGAACCAAAGTCAGGCAGTGGGACCTTTTTTGACTTTGGAAGCCTTAAGGTCATAGCCTCACTTACATCCATATACTAACTGAGACTTAGTAATATATTTCTGCAAGATACTTTGTATAAGGGAAGATTATGCAAAGTGGGTCCTTCCTCTCCAACCTTAGAACAGTCTATTCCTTAGCAAATGACTGCTCCTGCTCCTGTGTTTCTGTTTCTTGAGCCTACTGTAGATAGATGGAATCTCACTAACAGTGGTGTGCGGTGTATAGCATGTAGAAGTAAGGTTAATCTCTGCTGGCCTCGTTGATTTGATTGTGTTTGGTAAGTTATTGTGTATTTATGCTTGTCTATGTCATGGCAACCCTCATATAACACATAATACTTAATCTACAAGATGTCAAAGTGGGTAGAAAACATAAGAGCTATAATGGCCTAGGAGATTGGAAATGAGCACTCCTTTTTATGACAGGCCATTATGAGACCAAAGGTATTAATTGCAGGGTAATTTAGTCCATCGAGATCTGAATACATGGATTCCATAAGGATTAGGATGCTCATATCACATGATCCTCTGTCCCACTTCCATTTTATGATGTAATATCACTATGTAACTCTTGCTGGCCTGTAATTCATAATATTGATCAGGTATACTCCGGGAACTCAGAGATAAACCTGACTCTGCCTCCCTAGTGCTGTAACTAAAGTCATGTGCCTCCATGCCTGATCTGTTATTACTTTTTAATGTTTATGAACTTTTGGTACATGTTTCTCAGATTTTTTTTCCTTTTAAAGAACAACATAATAGGATGTCCTCCCTTCTGTCCCACTTTCCTGGTAAGTGAAGGCTTTCATGGGACATGCCCCTAGGGCTAGTGAAAGAGAGATTTTTAACATGAGGGAGCTGAACCTATGGCACCACCCAAGGACAATACGTGCAGTCAACTTTGAACCCCTACCCTGATATAGCCAATGGACAGGACATTCTTCACAGTTGAGTGGAGAGTGGGGAGTGACTGTCAAATGAACTCTGGTGCCTCATATTTGACCACGTCCCCTGGAGGGGGAGACCTGGTGGCACTCAGAGGAAGGATAACAGGCTACCAAGAAGAGACTTGATACCCTATGAGCATATATAGAGGGAGGAGGTCCCCCTCATTCACAGTCACAGGGGAGGAGAGTAAGGGGAAAATGGGAGGGAGGGAGGAATGGGAAGATACAAGGGATGGGATAACAATTTAGATGTAATATGAATAAATTAATAAAATATATTTTAAAAAGAAAAGCATAATAAACATTACTATGTCCTTTTGTCTAGGAGCATCTTAGGATAGTTGATCTATGCCATCAACTTAATTATCCTGAAGCATGGCTTTCTAGCTTTTCCTCATGTATCTAAGAACACAGATTCAGTTCCAATGTTTTTGCTTTCAGTAGAATTTCCATTCGTGCAGTCAACTTTGAACCCCTACCCTGATATAGCCAATGGACAGGACATTCTTCACGGTTGAGTGGAGAGTGGGGAGTGACTGTCAAATGAACTCTGGTGCCTCATATTTGACCACGTCCCCTGGAGGGGGAGACCTGGTGGCACTCAGAGGAAGGATAACAGGCTACCAAGAAGAGACTTGATACCCTATAAGCATATATAGAGGGAGGAGGTCCCCCTCATTCACAGTCACAGGGGAGGAGAGTAAGGGGAAAATGGGAGGGAGGGAGGAATGGGAAGATACAAGGGATGGGATAACAATTTAGATGTAATATGAATAAATTAATAAAATATATTTTAAAAAGAAAAGCATAATAAACATTACTATGTCCTTTTGTCTAGGAGCATCTTAGGATAGTTGATCTATGCCATCAACTTAATTATCCTGAAGCATGGCTTTCTAGCTTTCCTCATGTATCTAAGAACACAGATTCAGTTCCAATGTTTTTGCTTTCAGTAGAATTTCCATTCAGTAGACTCCTCTATGAACTATATTTGTGTACAGTTTTGCAAACTAAAGAGAAAGGAACAATTCTTTAAGACCAGAGCTCCAGATGTGGTACAGAACACACAATTGTTCTTACTTCCCGATCATTATCATCTCTTTCTCTTTTAACATATATCTGCGGCTGCAAATGTGAGCTAACAATATACAGTGAGCAATAGGCAGCCTTACAGGGAAATGGCAGGAGATGTGCTAGCTTTTATATTATCTAAGATGGTTAACTCTGTGAAAGAAATCTCGCATCCTCTGCAAATTCCTTCTGCACCATTCTTAGGAACTGCAAGGGAGGCTTTTCTTTTGTCAGATGATTCAGTACCATGCTTGTCCTCATTCAGATAAACACTGAAATTTTTCCTGCAATATGTTGAGGGATTTGCGACCCAGGGCACAATCTTAAATGTGTTGTGTTTTTCCATATTTTAATCTATCTATCTAGTCTCTCCAATTTCTTGTCTGTGTTTCACTATCTATTTGGGGCAAACAAGATTGATAGCGCTACCTTGGTTTCCTGTCACTTGGGGCCAGGCGAAGCGGTGTAAGACACATCACCCTGGCTGAATCAAGGGAGCAGTCCTGCGGCCCAAACCTTATCAGTAATCTTTGACTTCCGCCAGCTGGAACTGCTGGAGTGTTTCACTCCATCTCCTCTTCCCTCCTCCAGATTCAGAGTAATGAGAATTCCCTCCTGGTTACTGCCTGTGAGTCCCGGACTGAGATTACATCAGTTCATTTAGCTGGGCTTTGCTGGCACTCCTTTGCAGGAATTGATTTCCTTATTTTAGTCCTTTTGCTTTTTGGATTCTGCCCAAAAGACAAATTCAAGAAAGTGAATTCTGTCCTTACAAGGTCTGTTTCAGATATTAACCTGAAAACGTTAGAGGGTGTAATCCAGTAGCAAGGTTGCCTTTCTTTATCTGTAAACCAACTCACAAAATGTCTATGATGCGCTGAAAGGGGAGGTGGGGGAGGAGGAAACTTTCTTTTTTATAGTTAGTTGAGAAGTAAAATATGACAGAAATGAGAAAGTACATTTAATTGGTTTGCCTTTCTCATGATTTTACCAGAAATATTATAAAAGACGAAAGGTAATGACATTATATAATAATGCACAAATACTACTTTTCATATACTTAAATGTGTAAACATAAATAGCACACATTTTAAAAAAAAGTGCTTCCTTCATCAGTCATGATGCTGTTTCAAACAGGCACTTTGTAGCCTTCAGCGCACAGATTCATTATAGTTGCATGTAGCCATTATTTCAGCAAAATGATAAATATATGCATAGACATATGATTAAAACATTGATGCTGCTGCATTCATAGGCTGCGTACTTCAATCTCCTCAGTCAAATGAACAAAAAGATAATACCTGCTGGTAACTGCTGTTGTTGAACACATCCGATGGCATGATGGAAAAGTACCTCTCAACGCTTCTAAGAGAAACATAAGAAGGGCTGGTGAATAAGAGGTACTTGAATCCCTGAACAGGAAGCCTTGGCACTTATGTTCCTTTTACTGCTAAAAACAACAAATTATATTTTTTCATATATTATATGAGACAACATAACTCCACATTAATATCAGCCAGTGGGGTGGCTCAGTGGACAGAAGAACTTGCTGCCCAAGTCGGACAACCTAAGTTCTAATCTCAGAACCCAGAGTGGAGGTGGCAAACAAACTCCTGAAAGCTGTCTTTTAAACTCTGCACACATTCTCATACTAATGAATATCATTATGTTTTAAATAGAATTGGATGTCATTTGTCAGCCATACAAAATATAGTTTTATTTGTTGTTTTTTTTTTAATGAGGACTTATGAAAAGAGGACAAGACTTACCAAATTAAACATTCTTCCTTACACAGGATTCTACGTAAGGCCTTTGTTTCATTGAGCTTATGAGAAGCCAGTGAATAATTTACTTTATAAAAGATTGAGTTATTTTATAGGCTATGCATCACAAATATTAAAAATGAGCCTTGAATGACAAGGATAGAAAATACAGTGTTGGGGCGCTTTGTGGTAACATCATACTGTTTTTCACAAACCAACGTGGCATGCAAAATGCAATCTCTGTATTGCTATATGGTGTAGCTTAGAACTCATAGTCCATAATTCTGTAAAATATGATATTATATTGAATCCTACAACAAATTTGACACAATCTTCATTATATATATGTATATTAAGGATGTAATATTAAAATTTACTTATCATGAGAGCAGCTGGAAGAACTATAAGTAGTTATGGGTAAGTGAGGATTAGGTAGAGTTGAATTTGAAGTCCTGGACAAAACTGTACACTGTAGATTTTAGAAACACTGCCTTGTGAGGAATCACAATGCATACATGTGTTTCACTCTTTAATGATGAATTAACTTAGCCTACTATTTTTTATAGCATAAGTTTTTAGATATTTAATTATATGTTAGCTCTTTTATCTTTTTTCCTTTTATTGAAAATATTTTTTTCCTCTCATAATGTATCCTGTATCCACATTACAGTTATCCCTGACTCTACTCTTCCCAGCCCCCTCCAACCTTTTGCATCCTTTCCCTTTTTGTCTCATTAGAAACAGAGACCCATTTAAGGAATAATGATAAAATAAAATAAAACAAAAAAGATAAGAAGAAAACCTAACACACTATAATATGACAAAATATACGAACAGAAGGAAAAGAGCCCAAAAGGCACACTAGACACAGATACAGATGCAGAGACCCACTCAATTACAAACTCAGGAATCCCCCCAAAAAAACACAGACCCATCAGAACAAAAGAAAGAAACATATAAATGAAATAAAATATAAAATAAGATAAAAATTTTAACAATTCATGTCAGGACACAGTGAGACAAGAAAGTCTGTTGACAGCTTGCTGTGGCCATGCTCCTGTCCTTAAGGGGACAGAACTTATCCTGAAACTGAACACAGTACACTACTTACAAAATTCATCCTTTCCCTATATTTCTGTAAGTGTTTATATTTGATTTTATATTTATAGAAACTTTATATTTCTTTAAGCTTTTATTAACCTTTTTTGTTGTTAAAGCGGTCTTGACTTATTAAGATTTTGCTAATAACTAAGGTGCAAGTACATTTACTATCCTGGGAAGTCACATATTAGAACTTTCACTATCTTGTGTTCTTCCACACATCCTGTTCTATCAGAATTTCTTCCTGGGCAATAGCAAAAAAGCTGACACTCAGCTGATAGAAATGTCTGCTTCTGGGAATATTCAGGGGACCTTCCTGAGGTACATCCAGTGTATTTCATTTTTCTGTAAGTAAAAGAAAACAAACTTACAAACAATGCAACAAATATCATAATAAACATTAAACAGAACAATTACACAGTCATTCATCATCAATGTATATACAGAATACTTTTACAACTGAAATCACAGTTTGTTTGTTTTCAAAATTGCAACACAAATACAGGATTAATACGCTGCTTCATATGATGAAATTGTGACTGAAGGACAGATTTTTGAGCTGCATTATAATCTCAGAGGACTATAGTCAAAAGAGTGTGGCTCATTGACTGAGGATAGTAGAATGTGTGGTAAATGAGTGTCTCATCCATGAAGAATTGTAAGGTTAAAATCTTACAGATGTTACCTGGACAATGAGTCAAGAGTGGATAGAATAAGGCTGTATAATTTCACTTCTTCTTTGGCATTGAAATTGTAAAGACTGGTGTTGAAGTGATTTATGGATAATACTTTGGAGAAAGTGGAGAATTAAGAAGCAAAATGGCTGATTTGAATGCCATCATATATCTATTAGATGATATAATTGTCAGAATCATGGTACTAGTACTGAAAGTAGAGATAAAGGCATTAATAATAAAAGTCATTTATAATCAAAGCAAGAACAATACGCAGGTCAAATAGAATGATAGGATACAGCAGCCAATTGATAAAAAAGAAGCAGACAAATTTATTTGTGAAATATCATGGCAGAAGGCAGAAGAAAGAAAGAAAGAGAGAAATAAATAAGAACAAAGGGAGGAAGGGATGGAGGAAGGAAAAAACAAAACACAGTACATCTACTCCTATGTTTGGAAAGGTTCTAGGTTTGAAACATCTAAGGTGTAAGGAAAGGAAATTATCTGATTTTTTTAGGACTTCTATTTCTGCCTTGGTAAAATGGTAGCAATAATATATAAGCACAGGGCCACTGTAGAAGCTATATGCATTAAAATAGGAGGAAGTAGTTAGGATGGATGGTGGCCCTTTTCTTGTGGAGTGCCTCATTGGGCTTAGACATACTGTGGGCCTGACTTCTTGAAATCCTTCCAAACATCTGCTGAGATGTTTACTTCACTTTGTGACTTATAATGGAGAAGGTCAAGTGCAGTACGCAAACTGCTCAGGGTCAGACTGATAATGAATAGCATAACTGCAATACATATCCAGGTTTCTGACCTCAGAGGAAAACTCCCTCTTACACAGCTCACAGTAAATGACGTTTGGCTTCTTTATATACACTGACTTTAAAGCTTGTTGACAATAAACTAACAGTTGTAGATTATCTTTCAAGGAATACAGCAAAACATCAAAGCAGGGATATGCACATATAGACACATCCCATTAGTGTTTTAAATGCTAAGACGGCAATGATTTCTGAGAAACAAATAGCTTAGTGGTAATTCTTATAGATTGAAAAGAAATATCTTAGAACATCAAAGCTTGAAGAGAATCATATGAATCCCCTCACTCAAAGTGTTTTCACTTATGGTTTGCTTAGGTGCCTTCATTAGTGCCAACACAGACTCATAGACTTTTTCCCAAGATAGCCCCTTGAACACACTTCTCCCTGGTTGATGCAATTGCCAGACCCTTCAACAACATTCACCCCTCCATAAGTTATCACATGCCACATCCCCCAGTAGTATTAATATGGATTACAGAATGATTATAGAGCAACATTTCCACTTTTGCAAATTTTTCTTCGCCTTATTTGAAGAGATAACTTGAGTAGTGCAGACTTCTAGTCAGTTGATCTTGATTGAGGGAGGGAGGAAGGGTCTGGAAAGCAGCATAGGAAGACTGGAGTGAGGTCATATCTACTTTTTAAGATAAAGCCAGGGAAGAAGAAAAAGAAAATGGCAGAGTCTTGGTGAAGATTTTGGTTGGAAATACCTTAGTGATCCACTGAATGCTCAGATAATCTGGATATCACAGAATGATGAAATTAGGTACTATTATAATCTCATTAATGCTATGGTAAGAGAGTTTAAGAACAAAAACATCCTTGAACACTCCTTATTTTTTTTAAAGTGTTTGATCCTTTCAAAAACAAAACATAATACCATGGTGTTATTTACCACCATCCAAACTCTGAGATCTATTTGCAGGTTCACTATATCTGGTAAGTTTGAGGATATGGGCTTCCCTGTGGCCTCTGATGTCTTCAATTACAGCTGAAATCTCTTTCCAAATGTGTGCTACTGTATGGAAAACCATTAATACAATTATGCATTACTGTCAGAAGGCGAGAGGCGAGCTCTCCACACAGCACTGCTATTTGACATTCATCATAGGCATGCTGCTTTGGCCATTTTATGTTACCCAGGTTCTTCAATGCATGAAAGCCTTTGTGCTCTCGTTTACAGTGCTACTTCTGCAGTGGAAGGAAAATATGTGTGGTTACAAGTTCAATTACAGTCCCTGGTTTATCAGTGGCTTAGTCCGAGACTGGACCATGGCCCTGATGAGGGCAGTACTATGAGAAATGAGGATCTTGCTGAGTACAATAGAAACTTAAAATGAGATTGGGTTTATATTCACAGCTGGGAGTTGCACACTTGGCTCCAAAGAACATAAGGTCAGGTTCATAAGATAAAGAACGCTCAATCATACCCTGCAGAGAAGCTAGGATACTGTATTTGTGGCTCGTGTTTAAATGGCTGGAACATATTGTTGATGATGTATAGCTCCAATGTGGGTATTCATGTGTATACAAGTAGCTGGGGAGTTGCCTATACTGAACAAAATTGTGATTTACACACTGAGAAGTAAAATTTCAGAACTCTTAACTAAAACTTTTACAGTATTTTTTAATGCAAACATGTACTAGATCATATAAAATACAAGATTTGGCATAAGAGTTGTTCATAAATTTAAAAGCTATTTTAGTTATATTTTAATTGGACTTGAATATTAATAAGATAGGAGAAAATTTAATTTTGAAATGTTTCTTTGCATGTTTATAACTGCTGTATTCCAAACAAAAAAATCCAGTCAGAAAACACCAGGGTTTTAAAATTTTATTTATTTACTCACTTTACAATCCAAATCTTAGGTCCCATCCTTCCCCTCCTCCCGGACTCACCCCTCTCTTCCTCTTCCCCTATCCTCCCTCCTCTTCCCCTCAGAGAACAACCCACCCCAACCCACCCCAGCTCATCAAATGGCATCAGCACTGAGCCTGTCCTTTTCCCCTGTGACCTAGCAGCGCAGCCCCCACCAGGGGAAAGTGACAAAGAGTAGGTAACAGAATCCATGTTAGAGAAACACCTGTTCCCCTTACCAGAAGAATCACATGAAGTCTGTGGTGCCCATTAGCTACAACTGTGTGAGGGACCTAGGTCCAATTTATGCATGGTCCTTAGTTGGTAGTTCAATGTCAACAAGCCCCTCTGGGCACCCTGGTTATTTGGCTCTGTTGGTCTTCCTGTGGAGCTCCTGTCGCCTCCATGTCCTTTTATCTTTCCCCTCTACTTTTCCACAAGACTCTCTGCATTTCGCCCAATGTTTGGCTGTGAGTCTCAGCATCTCTTTCGATTTTGTATTCAAGGTTTACCAATGGAAAGGAAGGTACTATATTGTATCGATTGGCTTATAATGTGCCAAGCACAAACTGGCTGTTTTCACCATTGTTATTTTTACTTTAATAGACAACATAGGATATAACCTATTTATAAATCATGCCTATAGAGCAAATACAAACACATTTTGATGTAATTCAACATTTAATTCTATTCACATTTGTAGTCATTGCAAAATGTAAAATTTATACCTATATCTTTTTAATTCAATGTCAACTGACAAGACTTACCCAATTTTGTTTCCACATCTTTACATAAAGTAATGTTATGCTATTTTAACTTATATTTTTCCTACTACATAATCAAAAAATAATATTTAAGAGTTTTCCAGATAAAGTAGAAGATACCTGTAATCTTAGAATCTGGGCGATTGGAGCAGAAGGATCAGGAGTTTAAGGGGATGTTTCACTAATAGGGAGATTGTAGTCAGCCTGGGGATGCTCAGACCTCACTCAAACAAGAATTAAATGCCTCTAACTGAATCAATGTCTCTGGTTTTAAGTTGAGGTCTTTAATCCACTTGGACTTGAGTTTTGTGCATGGTGACAAATAAGGGTCTAATTGCATTTTTCTACATGTAGACATCCAGTTAGACCAGCACCATTTGTTGAAGATGCTATCCTTTTTCCGTTGAATAGATTTGGCTTCTTTGTCAAAAATCAAGTGAGCAAATGTGTGTGGATTCATCTCTGGGTCTTTGATTCGATTCCATTGATCCACCAGTCTATTGCCTTGCCAGTACCATGCTGTTTTAATTACTGTTGGTCTGTAGTACAGCTTGAGATCAGGTATGGAGATTCCTCCAGAGGATCTTTTGTTGTATAGGATTGTTTTTGCACACGAACTCTGGTGCCACTTTTCTGACCATGTCCCCCAGATGGGGAGACCTGGTGGCACTCAGAGGAAGGATAGCTAGTTATCAAGAAGAGACTTGATATTCTGAGAGCATATATAGGGGGAGGAGGTCTCCCTCAGTCACGGACATAGGGGAGGGGAGAAGGGGAGAAATGGGAGGGAGGGAAGAATGGGAGGAAACAGGGGAAGGGCTAACAATCAAGATGTAATATGAATAAATTAATTTAAAAAAACTTAAAAAAAAGTAAATGCCGAAGAATGTGCCTACTTTAATTCTGAGAATTCATGAAAATTCATCAAATACAGGCAATTCCTATTTAGTAAGTCTAGTTTAAGTACATTTTACCTTTGGAGGGCCAGCCATATATCCATGACCTGTAATGTGAGCAATGTGAACATTTTCTTTATGAGGTTTGTCATGCTGAGAATTCATTTCTCAGTCATCTCCCTAGATCAGTTGCCAGTGGATATGTGCATAAAAAATGTAGATTTAAAATCTGACCAAAAGAGGTTAATTAGAAAAACAACTGTGCCTTCCCCATGGTTTTCTGTCATATAATTTATTTTTCATTCATTCAGTAAATGCATGGTGTGTTCTTATTATTTTGATAGGCCTTCTGCCAAAATTTTCCATAATCCTTCCAGAGCAGAAATCCTTTTATAAATTTTATAAACACTGATCCTCAAATACATAATGATATCAAAAACAAAGTGTATACGTAAAAGTTCCTCTATAATCTCTCAAAAGATGCCTGCCAAATATGAAAGGGAATCTCTGCCACTAATTGCTGGCCAGTTGTTGCCATGTAATGATACTGTAGTAGCTTTAAGAATGACTTTTGATAGTTGTTTAAAAAAAAGTAAGGTAGATAGAGGTGGTACATACCTGATATCCCAACACTTGAGGGGCAGAAGCAGGGGGACCTCAGAGTTTGAGGCCAGCCTGGCCTGTAGAGCAAGTTTCTGCATGGCCAGGGATACCCAGAGAAATTCTGTTTTGAAAAAAAAAAAAAAAGATTAGGGAAAAATTAGATATTTGAAAGCATCTAAAAAAAAAAAAACATATTTTGTTCTCTTGCTATTTTTCTGTAGAACAACACATTCAGCCAAAGGACTAATATTTTCAAATGCATTATCTATGGAGGTTTTGTTTAATATATTTCCTCTACTAATGACCAAGTTTTGCACAAATATAGGCCTCTTTGCATATCCAGAATTTAGGAAGCAACTTATATTAATAATGATTCTCACTGCATACATTGAAAAACATACATTTGGGAAACAAGGGCAATGATTTGTAGGTACCTCTCCATCACCAATGCTGAATGGAGAGCTTCCTGGGTGCTTCCTCTTAAAAGGATACTTTGTATAAAAGTATTATTTATTGCTAGAAATAAGTATTGTTAGCATGGCTAAGTGAAAAAGAGGTCATAATTACACAAGTCATGAATAGTTATATTTTCAGTACAAGTTCAAAACAACTTTAGTTTTGGGAGCATAGTTGCTTCAGATAAAGTTCTTCCAAGAGACTGTACAACAGGTTTAAGCTTAAAGATCTTCAAATTTCTCATGTGTGTTGGAAGCATAGAAATCAAAACAAGACTGTGTATTCTTTGTAGTTTACTTGGAATGATGTGTGTTTTAAGGCCTGTGTGACACCTAATTGCTTCAGTAATGGTGGCTAATAGCTTTATAAAGGTCTGTCTCTACCATATGTTCTGCAGCTACATCCACAAAGGTACTGTCTTTTACAAGATTGATAATACTGCATGCCAGGCAATCGGAGACAGTCATAAGCTATGGGTTCATAGTTTGGTTACTCATAAGTAGCAATGTTAGTGGGATGGGCAATACAGAAAAGGAAAAGGAGGATGAAAGGAAGAATGAAAGGATAGAGGGAGGGAGGAGAAATAAGAGTATGACAAATCATCCAATAGCTCCTGTGAACACTGTCATAATGCCCTAAAAGTGAGGAACTTGTTTTATATTTAACTACCAGAGGAGAAAAGTCAATGAGTGTAGAGATTAATTACTCAAGGTTACACAGAGCTCTGACTTGCACGTAGGCATTGTGGCTCCAGAAAAGCTTGCCTCTTAGTAACAGTAAGGAACTCTTGGGAGATTAGGAGCCTTTCTTAACTTTTAAGCTGAAGACACACTCTTATTTACAAAAAATCTTTAAAATCTGAAATATTGAGCATTTGTCTGTTCCTAGTTGAGATATTTAATAATTTACTGTGCATTTTATTGGTATCAGGAAATCAAACGTCTAGATACAAAAATAGCCCATAAATGTACAGATATAGATACTATCTCCTCTGCTGGCTGAATATGCATATAAATGTAGTAAATGGATCTAGAAATAATAATTTTATCAATAACCAGTTCAATGTAGTTTTCTACGTGTCATCCATTCTTCAAAACAAATAAGTCCTTATTTTTGAAGATAACTTACAGTATATTCACTTTAATCATGACCTTATTAATATTTTAACTAAAATGAAAATTGATAAAATAGAGTTAATATATATATATTAAATAATATATTGAGACTGTGTGACTTCTCCTTAAATCATACTCAGTTTTTAATATTATGCCTTAATAAACATGCATTGTTTTCACACTGCGTGTTAAAATATTCTATTAATGCTTTGTAATTATTGTACTATTTTTATTAAGAAACTGTTTTCCTAGAATACAACATCCCACATCAAGAAATTCTATGACCCATAATTCCTATTAAATTCATCATTAAATCCTAGGCTGAGGGAAAGGGAGAGGGGGAAGAGAAGGAAGAGAGAGAGAGAGTGAAAGGGAAAGAGAACTGTGATTTTAGAAACATCTGCTATGTTTGTATTATAATATTACAGCTGTACCCATACTACCTTTTATCTTAAAATCATTTAGAAAAATTTATTTTGACACATGTGAACTACAGCAGCAATCATATAATATTTAATACATTGATAAATGCACTATATGATGTTTTAAAACTCTAATAGAATACAAGCAAACGTTTATCCTGGAAGGTAGAAAAATAAGTATGTACAAAATAGTGCACTGACTTAGATCCTAATCTAATTGATTAGAGCTAATCAATTTAACATGAAGAAAGCTTTATTTGCTCAGTTTGGAAGGCCTGTGGCCATAGTTGATTGGTGCTGTTGCCTTGTGGTCTGTGTGAGGCAGTGAATTATGGCAGCCACATGGAGTATATCACACAATACCTGGATATGAAAGAGAGAAGGAAAGAGACCAGCTTTCCAGAATGTGGCCAGAGGAGGTTTGTGATGCTCTTGATAAGGATGCACACTGGTAAGGAACCCAAAGGCCCTAAGGGTTCTGGATCCACCGACTCCCTGTATTCTGAGACGGCCCTTTAGAAGATAGTTGACATTCTATTCAAGCAGAGAATTGTACATTGTAGCTGTGACATAGAATCCAATAAGAGAAACTGGATTTCCTAAATCAACTTCATAATATTTTGTTAAGAATTTTCTTCTCCAGATACTTTTTAGATATTATATTCCGCTGTGGTCTCCAGAAGCAGAGGTATGCTTGTCTAAGGAATGCTGAGCAAATGTGTGACCCAGTTATGACTCCAGAAGTATGCATTCCTGAGAATCAGATGAGTGCAAAGAAGAGTGGGGTATTAGGTGACTGATGTAGAGACATCAGCAATCATAATAAAGATTATGGCTTTCCTCATGATGCAGTTGTTCACGTTATGTCTACTTTTGATCTTTCATGATAACTAGTTTCTTAGCAAAATATTACAATGCTTTATTTCTTTTCTCTTCCTAGACATAGAACTGTGGCATAATAACTGTCAAAAATATGTATCCATTATGTGTGCATTAGAGCAGGAAAGCTAGAACAACTCTGAAACTTCACCAGCACTAATTTATCCAGCTTCAGTTCCTGTTAGCTATATTTTCAGGGCTTTTAAATATATTATTTTCAGACAAAAGCGGGACATGGAGAATCAGTGTAATGAGTCAAGTATTTTTTGAGATGCTGTATCTAAGCACTCAAAGTACCAAGAAAAAAAAAAAGCAAATACCTTTGTCCCTTACTTCTTTGTCTATATTCCTATGAGCGCACGCGCGCGCGCGCGCGCGCGCACACACACACACACACACACACACAAACACACTTGTTTATTTTCAAATAAAAAGGTAAAAGTTTTTCTTCGTTGGCTTGTTGGTTAGGCACATTATTCCACCATTCCATTCCCAAGACCACAACGTGGTCCCCTTTTCTTATTATTCATCCTTCCTTCCCTGTCCCATCTCTCTTTTCCTTCTTTTTCTCTGTCTTTCATTCTTTCTTTCTGATTTTTGACTTAAGGTAAAGAAAGGTTAGTTCTTAGCTTTAAATTTGGGACTATTTTGCCTTTGACTCCTAAAGTACAAGCCCATCCTATAACCATTTATATATTTACAGTTAATGTAAACTATTACTGCTGTTTAGAGGTGACTTTATCAATTCTGTTCAAATAGATGGCACATCATTTACTTTCCCTTTTGTAGTGATAAAATACCCAATAAAATGAGTTAAGGGAGGAAGGGCTCATTATGGTGCACAGTTTGAGGGTCCCAGGTCATAACAGCAGGTATGTGATATAGGTGATCCCATTATGTACACAGTCAGCAAGCAGAGCCAGATGAACACTGGTGTTCTAATCATTTTCTCTTTAGTGAGTTAACAATGACAACCCATAAAATGGTGCTGTCAAATTCAGGTTTTGTGTTTTCATTTTTTGAAAGTGGAATTACTTCACCAGTGCATCCTGATGTATTTTCTCCTGAGTAATTTTAAATCCGGTAGTTGAAAACCAAGATTAATAGTCATAGATGATCGGAATTTTTTCTTTCACTATTTTGTTCATCTTCTTGCTTTCCCCTTAAGCTCCATTTTATTAGTGTGTGTACAGCTACTTTTTTATATTTTTACCCTTGGGCTTGGTACATGAGAACTGGTAGGGTAAAATTCAGCAGGGTAATTTTCTATTGATGAATGTGTCGAATAGAGTACTTTGTCACTCTCAGTGAAAGAGGTATGATAACAAAAGTAGCTCATATTTTATGAGAACTGAATAATTAATAATTACACATTGTTTAGAATACTACATGGCACAGAGTGAGTGCTGATTAAGTGTTTTATGTTGTTGTAGTTGCTATCCCAGTAATCAGTAAACTTGTTTTGAACATGAATCTTGATACATATTGAAATAATAAACTTAAATTATGTAATCCATGTCATCAAGTTATTTAATGAATGGAAGTTTCATTGAAAAGGCAAATCATGATTCCTTATTTCATGACACAAGTGACACAGAAAAGTGTTCTATAGTATTTTGTTTGTTCATTTTTGGTCCATGCAAATGAATGGAGTTACTATCAGTAAAAAGTCACTGCTCTAAAATAGCTAATGGCCTGAAGAGTAGAAATCCTGGATCCTTGGCTCCTTTACAACCGCCATCCCTCTGCCTCAGTCTCTCTGTGTCTCTCTATGTGTCTATGTCTATGTTTTCTCTCTCTTCCTGTTTTTTTTTTCCTTTTTTTTTATTAATTTATTCTTGTTACATCTCAATGTTTATCCCATCCCTTGTATCCTCCCATTCCGCCCCCCCCCCCATTTTCCCATTATTCCCCTCCCTATGACTGTTCTTGAGGGGGATTACGTCCCCCTATATATTATCATAGGGTATCAAGTCTCTTCTTGGCTACTTGCTGTCCT
Organism: Acomys russatus; assembly: GCF_903995435.1. NCBI lineage: Eukaryota > Metazoa > Chordata > Mammalia > Rodentia > Muridae > Acomys > Acomys russatus. Next base: position 35,011,058 of record NC_067154.1, on the reverse strand, counting down.
TCCTCTGAGTGCCACCAGGTCTCCCCCTCCAGGAGAAATGATCATAATGAGTGAGTTAACCCAGAAGCAGAAAGAATCAAATGGTATATACTCACTTATATCTGCATACTAGCCCAAGGGGCATGTCCCACGAAAGCCTTCACTTACCAGGAAACTGGGACAGAGGGAAGCATCCTATTGGGACTCTAAATGAGAGACGCATGGGAGAACAGCAAAATAAAAGGATCCAGAGGGTCCTAGAAATCTACAAGTAGAACAATATGATAGGCAGATTTGGCCCAGGGGTCCTGCTCAAACTAAGGCACCAAGCCAAGGACAATACAGGAGGTAAACTTTAAACCCCTTCCAGATCTAGCCAATGGTCAGAATATTCTCCACAGTTGAGTGGAGAGTGTTGATACGACTTTCTCTTCCTGTTTTTACCCACTCCTTGGCCCTCCCTCTTTCCCTCTATCCCTCCATACCTCTTTCTCTGGTATTCTACAGAATACTGATGTTTTAAATTTATTTTTTTGTCTCTCTTCTAGGATTTTTTTTTGGTTGATGCAGTGAACTGAACCTCCTCATCCTAGAATTCATACCATATTTCCTTTATTCTAACATGCCTCATTTACCTACCTTCCGCCCTGCTTCTCTGTGCTGTTTGTGTCTTCCTTATCCTTATGTCGCTTTTTATTCTGGGGTTCCATAGAGATGTAGCAAGAGAAGCTGTAGATATTTGCATGGCACTTATTTGGCATGCACTTATGGATGAAACACTGCACAAACTCTCTTTCCATTTTTAAAGATGGATTGTACAACCAAGATGGAAATTGCAATTCCTACTTTCTCTCACTTGCAAACTGCGCTTGAGATAATTTGTCTTTACTTATTCCTTGAATGCTCTCCTGCTACCAGATCCTTCTCTGGCATAGGGAACTAAATAGATCATAGGACCTTTGCCCTCTTTTGGATAGTTGGACATATTATCTATGCTACATTCTCTATGCCTTTCCAGGCTCTCTAATAAACTGATTATAGTTGTATCCATATGGATGGCACCATATGGACATCTGTAACACATCCCATTCATCCTGTTTAAAATGGGATCATCTTCTGTTTGCACGTGGAGCTTGTCTTAGAAGAAAGAAGAACCACCCCTTGCAACCAGAGCCTCTTGAATTTTCTTGTGATCCCTTCCTCTATCTACACAAAAGGGTTTTTAGTAATAAAGATACAATTCTACAAACATATCCTCCCGTTCTAGACTCTCTCTCTCTCCCTTTTCCTACACAAGAAGTCTGTACACACACTATATGTGCACACACACACACACAGCTGTATAAACAAACACTCCTTTGCACACAGAAACACATCTGCTAACACACACACACACACACAGAGAAAGAGAGAGAGAGAGAGAGAGAGAGAGAGAGAGAGAGAGAGAGAGAGAGAGAGAGAGAGGGAGGGAGGGAGAGAGAGGGAGAGAGATATGTTTCTTCATTGTTTCCTAGCTAAATTACTGTGGTTCCATTCTAACTGACCTTGTATGACCTTTGTACATATGCTTTTTGTTTTGTTTTGTTTTAAGTAGCAGCTACAGTGATCTTTTATAATGCAAATATGATCCTTCAGGACAAAAAAAAAAAAAAAAAGACCTTTGATAACTTTTCAGTTATCCTTCAAATAACCTCTCCAAAGCTTAACTGAGCTTAGAATGTGCTTTAAGAGCTGACCCCAGCTGACCTTAGACCTTTCTCTCTAAGTTCTTCCAGCCCATTAACCTCCATTTTTCCTCTTCACCTGAGGGCATGTGTTTGCCCTGCCTGACATCACCTTCCCCTGCTTTTCTTTAACCCTGTTTTAAAAGGCTAACTTGTACTCTCACCTCAGTGTCTTTTACTCATAAGTCACCATTGACACTTCCTATTGGACCACCAGGCTATATATAGCAGACCTTTTCATGTTACTGAACTTCTGCATTCATGTTAGACACAGTTTAGCATATAAAGGAACCAGAAAACAATTTAGAAGTTGAAGTCTGTCAAATTGAGTTGATTACTTAGTAGCATCTCTCATGGTTGAACAAATTTTTTGCACATTACAGAAATTCTTTGAGGTCTGTTTCGTCACCTCTAACACATAGATATTACCAAGTGTATAAAGACTGTCGGTGGACAATCGTGTGATTGCAAAATGTGGTAATAACCTATCAACTTCACAAAGTGTTTACACAGGGAATCAACTTTAAATTCAAACTAAGTTTGTTGCTCCACATTTTCTTGTTATAACAAATATCGGAGGTGTGGATTTTATAAAGAAAAACAACCTATCTCACCATGCTTCCCTTAAAGGATTTTATTTATTTAATTTTATGTGTATTTGTGCCTTATTGCATGTATGTATGCCACATATGTGCAAGTACTTGCAGAGGCCTGAAGAGCCACAGGAAGCTGGTTTACTCTACTCAAAACTCCAGGTTTGTTCTAGTCTGCTCTTCCCAACCCTTCTAATCTTACATCCCTACTCATTTCCAGACATTTCTACATTGTTGGTAGAGTTATAGGAAACACCCTACATCTTAATAGCATTATCTTATCCCATATCCATTATTTTATAAAAATAACCAATGAGAGAACAAACAGATCTGGTGGTGGCTACAGGCTCTAGGATTGCCAGTGGGGAAGTGGATTTTGCAGTACACCAACCATGTCCTCACCCTGAACACCTAGGTGTGAACTTGTATAGGAAGATGTATGCTGTATTTCATGTGAAGCACGACATCCCTGTAGCCTCCTGGCTCCCGTTCTCTTGGTAGCCATTCGGCAAGGCTGGTCTGAATGCAAAGATTTTCAAAAAGTGTTAAAAGACTTTGTTTTGTTTTTAAATAATTTAGAAAGTGGAGAGGAATGAGTGGGGAGGTTGATTTTGCCAAATATGCTAAATATTGGCTTGGTATATTTATATACATATAAATGTGTGTGTGTGTCTCAGTTTCCCAGAAATAAGTGTTTTTGTACATTTTTAATCTCATGCCAAAATCGAGGGCATGGGGAGAGGAGAGAGGTCACAGAAAACCAGGTATGAGGGAGGGTAGAAAAAAAAAAAAAGCCTTGTCTCATCTCAGCCCTCAGCCTTCTATCTGACCCCTTCAGACACTCTCAGAATCCTCAAGCCAGTCACTGTGGTGAACCCCTCCCATCAAAGACCCAGGCAGGACTGAGGGAGTACGTAATAACTGGGTGTTGGGAGGGAGGGGCCAGGGACAGTTTGCTCCTCACTTATAAATTTATAGATTCACAGAAAAACAAAAAAGAAGCAGCAGTTTCAAATAAAGCGATTTCTTTTTTCCCCTATGGTGATGGTGGTGGTGGTGGGGGGAATAACTAATGATTTGCATTATAAACAAAATTAAAACAATTACAGGTCATAGTTTTGAAGGAAGAATGACTGATTTTGCCAAAGGCCAAAGTGTGGCTGTTCTATACCATTGCAGATGACATGAGGTGGCTAACAAACATGAGATGAGAATAAAGACCACAGGGATTCAGGAAGCCAAGAAACTTGGGTAGGTCAACCTTCCAGAGCAAGCATTCCCAAAAGTCTGCTGACTTTCTCAGAAGCCACACTTGGCTACGTCACTATTATTCACATTGCCAAAGTGGAACCCCAGCTTCCTACACAGACACCCAAAAACAACCAGACCACAGAGTCAGCTTGTATTCCCTCTCCAAGTCTATTCTAAACATTATCTGGAAATAAATGGCTTAATCCAAACTCTGCAATAATAGCTGTTCTCATGCTGAGTTTATATTGGAGGTTGGTAAGTTTTATTTACGGAGTCTTTCAACATTGTTTGTCAGAGCCTGACTCCTACTGATACTGCATCTTCATTTATAGCCATTAATACCATTCAAACCTCAAGCAAAAGAATAAGTTTTTCTAATCCCTCATTGATCAATATCTATGGCTTGTGAGTTGTTAGTTGTACTTTTTATTACTAACTCTTGACATGTTTGTATATGCTGAAGATTTCAATTAAAAGAGACAGCAGGGTGATATTGAATCAATACTTGTTGTTTTGTATCTTGGGGAAAAGAAGCAATATGAAATATGGAAATCTGAGGTATGTAAATGCCCCAGGCTCTGCTGTGAGACATACCTTCCTGCTTGTCAGATAGACAAGGTTTCTAAAGCAGAGAATTTGCTGGCTTAAAGTAGACAGCTTGCCAGTTTCATTAGTTTGGTATCAGATGCTACCAGAACAGAGTTGCTGTTCCAATCATTAAAGAACCATACTAAGTGTCCATTAAGTTTGAGCCAAATGACAGCATATTTTAGAAATAATGCTTTGTGCAATACCAATGTGTAACTTCCTGATGCTTATAGATGAGTAAGCTTGTGACAACTTTATTATAAACTGTTTTCACTCTCAATTTTATTTTTAAAATTTTCATTAGTTTGTCAGCAGCATAATTATCAGAGCTTTGTAATGATCCTCAGTAGAGGCCATTCAGGAAGGAACAAAATCTTAGAAGTACCAATGTCTAAATGGCTGATATAGTAGGGCATTGTATGGATGGGGTAGCATTTAGTCTGATGAATTGTTTTTGTTTTTTGTTCGTTTGTTTCTCTTTTTCCTTTTTTATCCTACATGCTCAAGTTGTGGGAGATTAAACTGAAAGAACAACAGATTGCTTAGATACATGTAAGGTTTACTTCAGGATAAACAAGTGAGATCATGGGGTATTGCTTATAACAACAATTAGGATGTGAAATCCGTCTACAAAGAGCAATTCTCTAATGAAGAAAACAATGTTTTCATTTTTACCTGCAAGATTTTTCATTATTTTACACCATATTGTGCACTCCATATAGTTCCAGCCTGGGATTCAGGAGGAACTGTAGAAAATCTTGTGACAAACGTTTAAGGTCAACTAGACAACATTTTCCTTCTCCATGACTCTGTCTCAATTCCCTATTGTTCATTCTGAAGCCATTGTTCTCTGAAGGCAAGAAGACAAACAAACACTGACTGTGGGAGAGTGCCTCTTGTCTATCTGTGGAATTTTTAGCTATATGTAGTTCTTCGGAAAATAGAAGAAAATATATTTATGTTTATGTGTTCTGCTCTCTTTCTCTTTCCTGAACATATCATTTTTGTACAGGCTCAGTTTAAATGTCTTAAATTGTCAATTTACAAGAATTTCCGAATTTGGAATTTACTGCTTAGACTGGAACAGTGAATATCTTCATTTGAAAACTTAATCCTGAAAAGCAGAGGAGGACATTGCATAAGCTTTCAGTGAGCACTGGGCTCTTTGTTTACATTATGCAATTATTTTTGTTGCTGCTTAGTTGGTTTTTGAGAAAGGGTCACACTTTGTAACCCTGGGCCTAAAATTAATAAGGTAGACTAGGTTGATCTTGAAAATCACAGATATCTATAGATGTCTTTGCCTTTTGAGTACTAAGGTTGAAGGTGGTGGTCTCCTGGCAAAAGTGCATATTTCTGACAATGATCCTCAGAAAGTGATTCTTTAATTAAAAAAAAAATGTTAATATGAATAAATGGGGGCCAATAGTGAGGAGACAACCAACTCTGCTTCTTGGGATAGCTTTGCTCATTTCTAAACAGAAAAACTAGATTGCTTTCCCATATGAGGCGTACTGCATATGCTGGTTTGATCTTTTCCTTGTGTGATTTTTGTGGTGTTGTTATTGTTTTGGTTTGCTTGTTTGTTTGTTTTAACTTCATACAAGATAGGGCTTTCTGGAAAGTAGGAACCTCATTCCCAGCAACTACATGGTGGCTCACAACGATCTATCCTGGGATCTGATGCCCTTTTACAGCATGCAGGTATACATAGCGCACTCATATACATAAAATAAATAAGGAAGTAAATAAAGAGAGAGAGAGAGAGAGAGAGAGAGAGAGAGAGAGAGAGAGAGAGAGAGAGAATGTCCCCCTCAGATTGGCCTGTAGGCCAGGCTTTGGAGAATTTTTCTTCATTGATTATTATTGTGAGTATGTCCACCCTGCTGTGGGCAGTGCCACTCTGTAAGCCATCAGGAGCTAGCCAATTAGGAACGTTCTTCTGTGGCCTTGCTTCAGTTCCTGACTTTGGTTCCTGTCTTGTTTTCCCTCAGTAATAAACTATAAACGATAAGATAAAGTAAATCCTTTCCTACAAGTTATTTTCAGTCATAGTATTTTGGCAAAGCGATAGAAAGCAAAGTAAGACATTGTAGAAGTTGGTTTGTTCATTTTCTCTAATTTAAACATTACTATTATTAGCCACATTGTTTCTTAAACTATGCCCAAAAAAATTAGCCTGAAATTGTATTAATGATAGGTTTAGTATTATTTATATAGCAATGTTCTAGCATCTGTTCTATCATCTTTTCTTTATTCATGCCCATGTCTTAAGCACAAAGAGCAGTGTATTTATAGACGACAACTTTCATTAAAATAAGAAATACTGATTAAGTAATGTTTAAGTTCAGTATTGACAATTTTCAATTTCAAACTATCAGAAATATCCAGTTACAAAATACATACTACATTTACTGAGTAATTTACTATTCCCTAGTGGTTAAAAATTTGATCTCCTATGGCTCAAAGAACAAGTAGGTACAATAAATATTGAAGTGTTTCCAAATGGCAATGTCTTCCAACAGTTTTATTTACAACTCTAACCATGAGGGGTCCCTCTGTTTGCCTGTCAATGTAACATAACTGTTCTGCAGAAAATTCTGCTCCAGAAAAGGGAATGTGAGTACCTACAGTGTTCAGGAACTACGTGAGTCACTGAGGAGGGAATCTCTAGAAGTAAGCACAGGTCCTGCTCATAATGCACCCATAACCCTGTGGAGAAAAGGCAGGCTTTCATGATTTTCCTCCTCAAGCCCAATAGTTTTGGAGTGAGTAGGCACAGCATCCAGCAAAACTTCATTCACCTGATGGTTGCTCAAGCCCTCTTTGTATCCCATTTATGGTTATTTCTGTTTGCCTGTGCAGTCTGATTTCTTATTCTTGGCCTCTTTCCTCCAAGGCTGAGAATATACATCTGTGTGGGAGTTGATGCCCTGATTCACTGCACAACTACATGCAAAACAAACAGAAGGGCCAGGCTGCCTGCTAATCCTTCTCAGCAGCACTGCCTTGCTCCCCTTCACTCCTGACAGTGTCACTTTAGGCTCTGAGCATATGGGCAAGGGCTTTCTTCACAGCCACTTACGGCCTATATATAAAATTTTACTGTACCTTCTTGGAAAAATGCAGTGTTCATGAACCACATGAGAGATGGATGGATTTACGAATGGAGAAAAACACACCCAAGCCAGCTATGAAGTACTGGTTTCCACGCCACATTCTGTTGCTAGGTTTTGAATGAGGAGTTCTGCCGTTAGACTGCACATGATGAACAAATGTTTGGATTCTTTGAAACGAATGACTTATGGATCCTTTAAGGATCATTCTGTTTCACTCTTCGTGTATTCTAAGTCATGTTGTTTTGAAGTTGAGACTCTACTATAAAGCGCGCACAATGACAGAAACTGCATGGCGGTAATGTTTTATTACTATACTGCAAACCATCTATTTTGGGGAGGATTAATTCCTCTAAATTGATTTACTTTTTAAAAAGTAAAAATCTTTTTCATAACCCTGTGCATACTTTAGGTAGAAGGGTATGTGGTAACAGGATTTACAGGACTTGTGGGGAATTAATCTTAAAATATTAATCCAAGTAGATCCTTAAATTAACCTTCCAGCTTAGCATTAGAGCTCCCCTTTCCCTCTGCAAGATGTTTTTAAAGTCAAGGGAGTTGGCTTTTGGTGTAAGTAAGCATATATTAAAGCTAGAGAGCTTGGTGGCATGCTGTTTAACCCTGTTAACTTAGAATGATGATGTACTTTCTCACTAATATATTTACTTTTCCTAAGAGATTTTATATATACCCTTCCCAAATTTATCTCTGACAATGTATCCAGAGTATCTCTTGGTAAAATTTTAAATGGAAATTGATAGGCAGCAGTTGAGGTAGAAATAGAACCCTCATAGAGATCTTCTGGATGTCAATTTCCCAAGAACAGAAGGAGGGAGAGTCCTTTGTACATAACCATATATTTTACATAACTTAACCTTTAAAGTGTTGTGTGATTTATTTATATATGAGAAATCAAAGAGAAAATGCCACTCTTTTTATTGCAGATGTCATTCTGGTTAAGGCTGTAGTTGGAAATATACAGCATGCACATTTGGAAACCGTTTGCTTGTTACTTGGGTGGGTTTCCTGGAGGGAAAGAATGGCACATGCCCTTCAGCAGGTGTTGCTTACTATGCAATTCTAGGGCTTAATCTCAGTGGCTATTGGAAGCATGTAGAGTAGGCATTAGAATGGGGCCAAGAAATAGGACTACTGTTAGGTTTATGTAACCTGCAGTGCATAAGCTACATGCATCGGAAAACAGTTAGAGATGTGGTCCAACACAATACATAACCTTACTTAAAACATTATAAGAAGAAAGAGAGTGAGAAACAGAAAGGGGGGGCAGAGACAGAGAGGCAGAGACAGAGATGTTATTTTGGAACATGGTTGTGTTGTTCTTGATTATGACCTTTGTTGATGATAAAAAGTTACATCTGGAAGTCAAAAGGTTAGATACACAGGAAAGATGATTTTTCCACTAATGTCACTAAGAGGGTATCAATAGCCTAAGCTGGATCCTCCTCATCTATTCTGCATTACCACTTTCTATAAAAGATACGTCATAGCTCATGCCTTCTTTTAGGTTCCCAAGCAAGTCAGATCTATTGGTAAGTGATAGATCCCATTTATATAATTACCAGACTGTGTGAAAATGAACAGTTATTAGATTGTTTTACTGATGCCTCTGGTGGGGTTTATTCTGTCAAATAATACACTCACAGTTTTTCCTCATCAGAATTTGGAAAATTCTCATAGTGTTTTGTTTTTGTTACGCATGTATATATATTTCCAGTATTATTGTTCCTACTGTTTCAGTTTAATACTTATAGATCAAAAGACTCACTCAGACACAGTGAACTAAACACAGTGCTTCAATAGATTGTTCTTAGTGAAAAAAAGGAAAAAGGAAAAATCACAGAGTTTTAGCTCCTTGGCAACCTAAAACATAGCATAGCCACAGTCCTTGCCAACATTGTAATCCTTACATTGATCCTCATGAACTTTATTTTAGCACAGCATCTGATGTTTTTAAGAATTACTTCTGTGATACCGGTATTAAGATCTAACTAAAGTTTATCAGTTTATCCAAACAGTTCTATTTGATTAAGCAAGATTTGTTATTCTGTTCTTATCTGTTAATCTAATAGTATCTCCTAAGATATATTTTCTAAAGTGTTTCTAGTGTATCTCTCCTAAACTTGAGCGTAAAATCCATTAGCAGCCCAACTAAAGGCTAATTGCTGGAGTGTGATCTTGGCTACATGTTTTGTGGCGTAAGGTTGTTTTTATGTCCTTTTTTTTTTTTTTTTTTTTTTTTTTTTGCAATTTTTAATTTATATTTCCTTTTTATAAATAAATTTACATTAACACACATAAATAAAATAAACTACAAACATCAGAAGAACCACAAAGGCAAACCTATCAGAATTACAACTGATTCCTTGTCTACATTTTTATAGTTGTTAGTGAATCCCACGGTGCTAAGGAAGATGTTATCTTATTATTTTATATAAGAGTAATATATAATAATACTATCTTATCATATACTAATTTTATTATCAGATAATTTTGCTCTTAACATACATAATAAGATGAATGGCCAATGATAAAATTATAATCAACTAGACTGAAGATATCCTATTTATATTAACTATGATGTGTCTGAGTTTGTATTTAGTGTTGCTGAGTTGAGTTGAAATTCACTGGACATTTTTCTTCTCACTGTTACAATACTCCTATTATCATTCATGAGAAGTGAAAACAAAGGAATGGCCATGAGTGTAAGAATTGACTGAGGAGAACATAAGAACAAACAAACCCAAAATAAATACAATTTTAACCAAATAACAACAAAATAATAAATTTTGAAAGAAAGTTGTTCTCCACGGATAAAAAAAGCCCCAAGGGTTGATATTTCTTAAAAGCAGCACAGAACATACATTTGGTAGTACATATTATAAGAAAAATTTAAGTATGTACTAACCAACCCCAAAATGTGTTGGGGTTTTCGATTTTATGTCTAAAATTATACTGAAAACTAAAAGATTTAATGGGCTTGAAAGTAATTTTATACACTATGTTTTGCTTCTGCCTTTCTTTCTAATTAAAGGGATTTCCTTTTCTGTTCACTGTCACTGTAGCCAAAATGGCATTATGCAGTAGTAAATCAGAAGTATAGAAGAGACAGGAGATAGAGTGAGGAAATTTTGGATAACGTGAAGAGCCCAGTGGGTGTTAGCCAGACACATCGATCTGGGTAACAGTGTTCAAAGTATGGAGAGTGAAAACTTGAGAGGAAATTGCACACCACTGCTTGGCTTAGTCTCAACACAGAATTTATGTAAGGAGTAGTGAAAATAAATAGCAGAACAGAAACCTTGAGTAAAACCCTACAGCATCTTAAACATTCATGTGAGAACATCTATCACACCCTGCATTGTAATCCATCCTCAGAAAATTCAATAATAAGGAGACCAGTCAAACATCAGTTTCTTAATGTGTTACTGTGTCTTCTGCTGAAGCTCCCCTTGCCTTTTGAAGAGCTGGTAACTCCCTTCCCTCAATTTTTTATATTCTGTATTCTACACATGTCTCAGACTTGCCCATAATTTGTGAATTCTGGAAAGGCTGACATTTCTATCCCCCAATTCCAGTTCTGTCCTGTGTTAACTAACAGTCTTTATTACTCTCTTCTTGTGAAGAGACATTGAATTTCTCTACCCAGTTTCAATCTAAAAAACTCACTGGTGGTGTTTTATCGTTTCAGCAACTGTTTTAAAGTTTTGAGAGGCCATGTTCCTACATTCTTCTCCTTCACTGTCTCCCTCACATTTCATTCAGAGTGTTCTCTCTTTTCTGAAGGCCTGATGCAAGCTGACATCAATGCCCTGAGGGACTCCCCACCACCTTCATGAATTTGCTCATATTCTTGAATTATTAATGTTCAGTAAGACTGAGTCACAGCCTTTCCCCCTCTCTGAAACTAGTGTATAGTCAGCAGCCTTTAGACTTTCACAGGTTAGGCTTTAACATCTGCTACTCAATTTATGACACAGTATAGAAAGAATTAGATTTGTCTTTAAAAAAAAAAAAAAAAAAAAAAAGGATGCCCCAGAGCAAGCTTAGGGCATAATTCTCTTGGGACTAAGAAAAAAAAAAATGAGTTCGTGAGTACAAAATTCCACTTTGTACATGAATGTATTGTGCACAAACACTCACTTTCATATCTCTGGGAAATCTGATGAATACGTCTGAGAAGCACTAAGAATTTCCCAGCAGTACTGGAGTTTGGGGTATCCTCTTGATAGCTGAATAAACTGTGATGTGAATTTTGATCTACTCCTCTTACAAATTGATAAAATACAACAATTGTCATGTTATACCAGTTATTATTTTCTGTTGATGCAAATACAGAATCCAGTAGAATAACAACACAGATTGTAGATAGCTATTTTCAACCCCTTAACTAAACCAGTGACAATTGTTTTACTTTCTGTTTATTACTGAAGTAAGGAATATAATTTTGTTAAACAAGAATGAGTATTCACCTAGTGGGTGATTCTATAATTTTCGTAATCACATATTTTTACCTCATGTCTTATAAAATAGATTGTTTCCCCCTCCTTGGGGGGGGGGAATAGAAAGTGCATACTAATGTTTGCAAAACATGTGTTCTTTCACTAAAATATTGTGCAGAAATTAGTATTATAATTTTTTATGCTATTTTCAATAATCTCCTTTCAAAAAATTTAAATTAAACATTATATTTGGCATTACTTTGACAAAGCAACATTAGATGTTTCTTCCTTCTTTCCTTCCTACATTCTATTTATCTCAATCTTCAGACTTTTACATATTTCTCAGTTTCACTGAGTCTTTCTGCATCACCTTCAGTTGGTTTGCTTCATTTTCAATCATTCTCCGCATAGATTGCTATAATAGATGCCAGTCACTCTCAGCCTCCCATCTCTTCCCCTGACAATCCTATTCCAAATTGCTTCTAGAAGATGCTTTCTAAAATAAAATTTGACATGCCATGTCCCTGTTTCAAATTTGTAAGGATTTTCAACTTGTATAATTTCCCTGATTTATAATATATATTTTACCTATATAGTAATTTGCCTTTCCAGATTACTTTTGACTATCTTTGCTTTGCTTTAAAATTTAATAGTCCTTAGAAGCATTGAATTATTTACATGAAGGATTCCCATGGTGTTATTCAGGACCTACTTTGAAACATTTTTAGCAAGAAAAATTCTAATAGTTTCTTTTCTTTTCTGTTTCTCTACTCAGCTCTGAGCTGTAGAAGCTAAGCAGCGTTTACCATTGTATTTCAGTATTCTTAGTGTGCCTGGCACATGGAAGACAAACAATGTTTGTTTTTGAATGAATAAAAGGAAAAGAATTGCTAATGTAAAGACTAAAAGCTATCTGTGAGTTACATCAGCCCAATTAACAAAAAGAAAAATTCTGTGTTGTTTTTTGTTGACAATTGTCCCAGTGATAATGCATGGCCAGTCTCGTGCTTGCTTCTTTTGTTTTGTTTTAAACTTGGATAACTTAGAATCTCAATTTGCAGTTTTTGAAGTGTTATACCAGCTCTGGAATGCACTCAGAAATAGGAGCTTTATGGGATTTATCCCTAATAAGAATTTAGAAAACATAAATGAATCAATTTTTAAACAAAATTGATGATTACTTGCTTGCTATTAAAGAATGTGTATTCTGTTTTGCTAAAGAAAAGAATACAGACCTTAGAGATAGAATAACATCAGGTAGCTATTTTGTAACTTATTAAGGACAAAAAAGTGTTTTTTTTTTCAGGGTACAAGATGTCATAATAACAAAAGATACACACCACTTAAAATTTCAGAAACTCAACATTATAAAGTTTACTTCTCAGTGCTGGTGTCTAAGTCCCATGCTTATGGAATCCATGAATTCACAGCCACTGTCAGAAGCCCAGGCTAACATGTGCCCACAAAAGAAATGAACTATGTTGAACACAAGATTCCTGCAAGAATAATAACAAAGGCAGTGACAAAGAGTATAGGACCTTGTATGTGGAATTTTGCAGCCGCAACTCAGAAGTGACAAACTTGGTTTTGATGACAATTCAGTGATCTAGATTAGTAGCTGTACCTGACTGCCAGAAGCTGAAAACAGGGGAGTAAATAGGATGATAACTAGGTGTGTCTTCCTGCTGTGCAGAACATTTCTACATCATAGATGTAGTACTAGTTCAACTGGAACTTTTACTAACATTTTGAAGTATCAAAGAGAAAGAATAAAGTCTATATGTTTTTTTCTAGTAATCAATATTGATTTACCTTTGAGGCTCAAATTCCAGAAATTTATTTTATACTTATGTCATATATATGTATATATAAATGTATTTCACTTATATGTCAATATTTTGTATATAAATATATTTATAATATCACATATTTGAATATATGCATTCATTTTGAATTACATGGAAACTTTTAACTCAAATAAAAATGAATATACTCCATTAGTTTACTTGCTCATTAAGAACTTTTCATCTTGAAGTACACTGCCCAGATTTTTCTTTTAAGCTGTGCAATCCTCTGTGGAAATGAACTTGAAGCTCAGAGTATGCAACTGCTATATAAATTTATCAATTTCCATGAAATGTTCCATAGTTCTTAGCTTATTATTTTATTTTGTTTTCTCATAGTCATCACTTGTAGCTAATAGACTTCACAGATGAGGATGGTTACTCACAGAGAGTGCCCCATGTAAAATATCAGTCACAAATATCTCGGGTCTAGGATAGCACTTGTAGACTACATGCTTTAAATCAGGGAGCATCATGAGGCACTCATTTACATCCCTCCATCATCCTCCCTTTCTCTGGCAGAAATTGATTTTGGGAGATGATGGAATATAACAGAATTGATAGGAGAACTGAGTATTAAACTCTGTGACTCATCCTCCACTAGGTACCATGTATGAGAATATGGTACTTAGAGGTCATGCAACTGGATGATCCACACTTCTATATGTATTCCCTACTAACATGCAGAACATCTGGATGCAGAAACTACGTAGATCTTGGTTACTGGTACTCAACCAGGCATGCAGAATCCATTACAACCATAGTTCCCGGGGCCAATCCCATTTCCAGTTTTCAGTGTCATTCACATTATATTGACTATGCAGACATGACAAAAGCATAGTCAAATATTTCTAGTGTCTTGCATCACAATTCCAGAGAACATCTGACACAAGAGATGTACAATACAGGTAGAGTCCATGAAAAGAGGGCCTGCATGAGGTCATTATGATGAAGCTTTTTTCAATGCAATGAAAACACTTAGGTATTGTAGATGTCAGAACCGTAGGATATCTCTTTAGAAACGCTGTATGCACACGTAGAGCAACTTAAGGTAGCATTGATGGGGCAGGCTACATAACCCCTTTTGAGTAAAGATGATTTTAAGCTTGATTTGGATATTTCAAGGACTAATTGTTAGTTGGCCATCAGTCGTAAGACAGACTTGCGGCTTTTGAACTATGTTGAGACAGTTAATGACCATAGGGACTTAGGAAGTTGGAACATGTGGATTTGGATCATGCAGTGGCCCTCAGCATATCAGAACCTGACCCAGAGTGTAGTTTGAGTGTGCTACAATCCTTAGTTCATGTTTTGAATACTTGTTTCTCTGAATATAGTGACTCAGGGGGAGATTATGGAGCATTTAGTAGTCAGAGCCTCACTGAAGGAAGTGAGTCACTGGGGCAGACTTTGGGCCCCATTTCTTGCTCACTCTCTGTTTTCTTTTTTTTTTTTTCTGTTTCCTGTGATAACAATGTGACCAAACAGCCCCCTGATCCTTTTCTTAGGCCTTTTCCTAGGCAATCACAGGTATTTTTTTCATACTGTGAGCCAGAATAAAAGCTTCCTTGAACTGCTACTTTTTCGATATTTTGTCACAGCAATGAGAAAAGTAACTAATAGATCTGGAGGCATAGTTAGCAGTTCCCATGACTCCCCATTTAGTTAAAGTAATTTGCTATAGTAACTCATAGAAGTCAAGGAAATTCGACTTATTAGTGGCTCATATAAAGGATATCATGAAGAACAAAAGTAAAAATGAAAGATGCACGCAGCAAGTTTCATAAATGTCTGGAACACAGTAACTTCTGCTCTTTGAGATTTTGAAAGTTCCCTTTCCAGCATCCTAGAAGTTATCTGAAGTTTGTTCATGGAACCTTATGAAGACTTCCTCATATCAGCATAACTGGTTGTTAATTCCATTTCTCCTACTCCTATTGTTGGATATAGTAAGTGTACGGAGAGTTACAGACTTCTAGTACAGCATTTTGCTTACTGGAAAAGAGTGTGGCTCTTGAAGCCATCTGGAGCAGGAACACTCATACCTGGCTCATTAGAACACAATAGAGTCTTTCAACAAAACTCCAAAGAATTTAGAAGCTCCATGTTAGAAACCAGGGCAAATGCTACATATTTACAAATAGATTTTCCTGTTGACTACTACAGTGTGAAATCATGAATAACATAACTAAAATGTATTATTCGGTTAGTATTTATACTTTAATGCTTCTATTTCCCTTGGAGAATTACATGTTTATAATAATGTATCTATACGTTATTTATAACACATCTTTAATTGAAGTCAAATTGGGACATTTAGGTGCTTTCTCGGGTAACCTGATGAGCAATGAATAATAAATTAAATATTTCATATTTAAACACGTTACCAGAATAAATTTCTAGATGAGTAAGCACACATACACCAGCATGAATTACCACTATATCTATATTTGGCTTGCACTACATTTTTGTAGCCATTGTATTTATAATTGTTATTCTCTCATTTACTGTGATTTTAAAGCAGGATTTTAAAATTAACATACTAATTTTTAAATTCTAAAATGTGAATATTAAATTTGATTCCTTTTATAAAGTCTCACAGGAACCTTATATTCTAACATCAAAGCTAGTTTCCTGAATTTTATGTAGAATCTTGACACAAAAAGCTTTAAGCACTTATTTAAAAGATTTTGCGTTCCTGATTATGGTCAATCAGACATTTTCTTCCTTTACATATGAACTATTATTTCTAGCTTAATGTTAAACTTCTGGGAATCATTTTCCTTAATAGATCATCTTACACTTATCATAACATCTATAGTGCTTCTCCCAGCATGTGCACATCGTCTTTCCATTTCTATTATCTTTTCCCTACTTTTACTGCCATGCACTGTTTTATAGAACAGAATCCCAGTGTTCTAATTGCCCAGGAAGGCATTTCTCTTATTAGTCCAGATTCCTGTGGGGTAAACATTCTGCTTTCCCATACCCTCAATTGCTCTTCTTAACCAGAAGGTCCAATCAGTTTCACGTTGTGAGATGCTGATGTACAACAGTAATAGATTTTCATTTATGAAATGGGATGTCCTGGGCCAAGACCATCAGACTCTCTGCCTTCAGTTCCTATGCTGTAGGCAGTACTCTTGGTGCCAGAAGACAACTTTCAAAATAATTCTCTCTTGCAGTAGTCACAGGATAGCTCCTGCAGGAAAATCTCCCCAAGAAGCAGCCATATTTAAATAATATACCATGAAGAGGAAAGTATGCTCGACACATCAGGACATTTTTCTAAGACAGTTCAAAGCTACCAAGAGGCAGTAAGTTTTAACTTTCTATTCACACTTTGATTTATGCCTCAATTAATTTACCGAGTACTTTTTACTAGTTTTCATTGAAATTTTATGTTGGTTTGTAATATTTGTAAAAATTGGCAGGCTCGAAGCTGCACATGTATATGTAAGTCATGAGGCCAGTTCCACATATTCTTAAGGCAGAGCGCTCTGAGCGGGCAACATCACTGCCTATTTTAAAATTGACAGAATCCAGCTCCAACATCGACTTAACCTGGAATTGAAAAGGAGTTAAACAAAAGTCTCTCCTGAATAGATTTTGATACTCCCACATCGTGTGAAACTGCAACATGAAAATACTGTAGGGTTCTGTGGGAAGTTGAAGGGATGCAATCAGCAATGGAAGGGCACTTGAAAGCTGCTTTCAAGTAAGTCTGTGGGGTAATTTGAAAACTAGATCCTCCAGTCTCGCGTTGGGTACATGTTAACCCCTCGTTTCAATTTACAGCCAGTAATATAGCTTCCTTGACAGTGATTCATAAATCTCCATTTCATCTGGACCGGTCCTGCATGATAATGGTGCTTTCTTGGGAGCAGCTTCTATCCCTGTTAAGCCTGCATCTCAGACCAGGAAGCCTTCCGCTTAGAGAATTACACCCATGCCAGTCTTAACAAATGCACAGGCTTATTGAAACTGTTCTGGTGCCTCTCATTGTTATGCAGGTCCACGGTCATTAAAATTTTATCATATAAACCCTGCTGTCTGCATAGAAGAGGAATTGAAAATGTTGGCAAGGGATAATCACACATTTTATCAGAATCTCCTGAAAGGGGAAAAACCAACATGTTTAGAGCAGGAAGCAACAGAAATAACATTGCCTGTAATTTAAATATAACAAAATGTCAAAAAACCCTGAAATTGACATTTATCTACTGCAGTTCACTCTCCTAGTTCCCTTGAATGTCTCAGTTTCCCAACGTCATATGGCAGCTAGATAGAGTTGCACATGATCTGATTTTCCTGTTTCTCCTGGAAAGCTGATATTAATCAACAAAGGCCAGTGAAACCTGAAGGTAAAGGCAGCATGCTATTGATTGCAGTGTTGACTTATCAAAGACCAGAGAGATTAGAGTGCTCAGAGCTTTATGTTGGAAGGAATAAAGATTTGAATGACTGGAACCTGGTTTTAGAAGTACATTCTGGCTTATAAAAGCAGATAAAATACAAACCAAAAGTGGGGGAAGAAAAAGCTCACAATACCTACCCTTTCTCTTCAAATGCATTCCCCAAACAAAACAACGTGCTCTGCAGCTGTATGTCTTTCTTTCTTTCTTTCTTTCTTTCTTTCTTTCTTTCTTTCTTTCTTTCTTTCTTTCTTTCTTTCTTTTTTTCTTTTTTCTTCTTTCTTTCTTTCTTTCTTTCTTTCTTTCTTTCTTTCTTTCTTTCTTCCTTTCTCTTTATTGTTTCCTTCTTTCTTTCTCTCTCTCTCCTTCCTTCTTTCTTTAATTTAAAATAAATTCTTCTCTCATACAACCCATCCTGACCACACTTCCCCTTCCTGCCGCCCCACCCAGCTCCCCTTCACTTCCCCTTCCTGCCGCCCCTCCCAGTTCCCCTTCACTTCCCCTTCCTGCAGCCCCTCCCAGTTCCCCTTCACTTCCCCTCCTTCTAGACTCCAGCTTCATTTCCCTCCAGAAAAAAATGAGGCTTCCAAGACACAACAAACAAACACAACATGATAGAGTAAGACATCAAGAGATGTTCAGTGCTAGAAAACTTAAATCATATGCCTTAGATAATATATCTATATTATTATCTCTTTTTTTATTATCTGTCATTTACATGTCAGATAATTTATAACATACATCGAAAATGAGTCCACCATTTTCTTTACACTGTTTTATATACAAAAATACAAATAAATTGCTGCTTACACTTCAAACAACATAGTATGTATTTAAATTTATATCATCTCCTTATTTAAAAAGTCACAATCCTTACAAGTTACAAATTTTAATGGTTTGATTATTGTTTTTGTTTTTGTTTTTGTTTTGTTTTGTTTTTTGCAATTATTTCACTGTTTTAGCTTTTTCCTGATCTTTGCTGTCTTCTGTGAATAAATATTTGTTGTTTTGCATTTCTATTCTTGGATTGCTGTCAAGTCTTCAAAGGATATTGAATATTTTGTTCTTGAGATTGCCTCGGGATTGTTTACAGTGTGCTAATAATTCCAGCAGCTCACCATAAGCAACACAGTGCTTTCATATTCTCATGCCATGGGAAAGAGAGTGTCACTTCATGAGTTCGCTGGCTCAGTTGCCGGTGAGCGTTAGAATTAGAAAGGTTAGCATTTTGAAGATTTCTCTAGCCTCCCCTTAAGCTCTGGAGACATTATTCTCGGCAAAAAGGTACCCTTGTAGAAACATACTTTACCATCAGGCTTGATATACAACACCAATACTTTCCGAGCTGAGAGAACACTATGTTTTCTTTGTCAATGCTATAGGTATTGCATTCCCCCTTTGTCTTTTAAGTACCTCATTTTGAAACTGAACTCAGCTCTAAATGGAAAAACTCCTTCTTGGATAACCTTATCTCTACCTCTTCTTTAATTTTTCCTATTTTGTCAGGTGCTATCAGTTCTTAAATGAACACTGAGTTCTCACTGGAGTGAGACCTAGCCTTAACTCAGAAAAATTGTATCACCATTCAATAATGATCACTGATTGGCTACTTTAAGGTATTGATCAAAATGAAGAGAGAGAAGTCATACATTTCACCTATGTTCAACTGATTTTTCTTTTGCTTTTAGTTGTGAATTTATGTAGACAGGAATAGCACAAAAAGTAGACACCATGTCATGGAATGGCATCTAGCTTGTGTTTCATGGATTTATCAGACCTTCTATTTTTTTTTCACCCACTAATCAGAACAGAAAAGTTAATACACTGGCTGATATTAGTATTGGGGCCTTAGATGTTGCAAATTGTTGAAAACTAAGCAAGGACATTTTCATGTAAGCAGCTCTGATTATCCTACATCACACTGGTTGACGTGCTAAGGAAGACAGTTCTCTACAAATCATTATCAGTCCCTTAACATCCAGAAGCATCCATTTACTGTACATTAGCAAGAGTCTTGACTATTATGCTTTAGTATAGCGTAACCCATGGTACACACGTTCTTAATGGATAAAGTAGGTATTTGTTCCAAAAGTCTCGTAATGGGTTTCATTAAGTATGTAATAACATCAGATCATTAAGGTCCTGTTTTCATATAAATGTTAGGATATGGGAGATTTTTTTCTATTATTCAGCAAAATGTTGGAAATGTTTTAATTCAATTCCAAAAGAAGTTAGGCATTTGTACTTACAACCATAATTATATAACTTCTGGCTTTTTCAAAGTGCTTTGATTACAGAATTGGTGGATAATTGTATAATCTCATCTCTCTCTGTGTGTTGGTATATGCTTGTGTATATTACATGTGTGTGTGTGTGTGTGTGTGTGTGTGTGTGTTTTGTGTGTGTGTTGTGTGTATAAGGGGGTCAGATATATAGGTTACATGAATTATGGAGGTCATAGGTTAGTACATACCTCAATTACTTTTCACCTTATTATTTTGTAATGATTTTACTTTTACTATTAAATGTGTCAGTGTTTGTTGGGCTGCTCTCAGTCAAACATCAGATGACTCATCACCTTCAGACTGTATCACCATCCCTGCAGCTAACCAAATATAGTTGTTAGTCACCTGAGGGAGGATGCTGAGAACCAAATTCAAGAGCTCTGAAATTTCAGTTTGTTTCCTTAGTCACTGAGCTATGCTTCCACCCCTCCATATGATTTTTGGTACAAGATTTCTCACTGAACCTAGAACTGTTTGATTTGCTTAGATTGGTTGGCCAGGAAGTTCAGGGACCATAGAGTCACTATTTCTCCATGGCTGTGATTTTTTTTCTCTTGTTTTTATAAAATAATTTATTTATTCACACTACATACTGATCTTAGTCACCTCCCTCCTCTCAGTCCAACCCTCCTTTCTCTTTCCCCCACCCTCCCCTATTCCTCAGAAAAGAGGAACCCCTCATACTCACCCACCCCAGCTCATCAAATTGCATCAAGTTTCTTCACCTGTGGCCTGGCAAGACAGTCCTACCAGAGGGGAGTGATCAAAAAGCAGGCAACAGAGTCAAGGTGAGATAAAGGGAAGATGATTCAATCTCACTCAAAAAGGGAAATAGAATAGACAACATAAGTGGTTGAATAAAGGGAACAAGGTAGGAGAGGGAACTCAGTGATAAATGAAGGTGGAGATAAGACCTGGGTGTGGGGTGGGAAGGGTATAAAGATTTTAAATATGATATATGCAGCATAACAGAAATGATATGGAGAAGTTTATTATAGTCCCAGGGGTACCCCCCAGAGAGAAAGAGAGAGAGAGAGAGAGAGAGAGAGAGAGAGAGAGAGAGAGAGAGGAGAGGGAGAGAGAGAGGAAGAGTGAGTATATACAGAAAGAGAGACAGGTAAGAGGGTAAGAGAGTGAGAGATGAAGGAGTGGATTTGTCCTTTTATATACTGGGTAGCTGGTCTAGCTAAGAAAAGGTAGGAAATGACATGATAGGTTGCTAAGCAGATTGGGGCAGGACATACACCAAGCTTTAAATATATTAGTCTTTGGACAACAACCAAGGATCCAGCTATAGTAAAGTGTTTGGATATACCAAAAGTAAACTCTTTTGTAAGACTTATAATGTTTCCTTTGTTTTGAGGTTTATTGCGCTAGAAATGAGAACCACATCTTAAAAGCTCAAATATACTGAATTTCTAGAGGAATTATGGTCTTCAACTCTACCTATCTGTGAATTTAGACTAATTGATAATGTCAGAGTCAGATAAATCTGTGGCTAAACGTCCTTCTCCATTTCTGCAAGGCACAATAGTCTGTTCTGAAAATGGGATCAAACAGAAAGCAAGAAAATGATGTTTAAAATATTGCACAGTTGTATTTTTATAAGGCTTCTACTATTATGTTTGAAGGATGATAAATAATTTAAGATTTAATATATTATTTATTACATCAAAAAATTTAATTGTAAAGAGAAAGACATCATAATAGCAGTTAAACAGCTATATTTATCTTTAATTGTAATTATTATAACTATTGTGTATGTAGACACACTGTGCCATGGCAGTCATGCAGAAGTCAGAAGATAGCTTGTGGAAGTCAGTTTAGTCCTGTCACTTACAACGTCAAACTCAGCTCACTGGGCTTGTTCCCCAAGCACTGCTAATTGCTGAGTCCTTATCTCTAGCTCTGAGAATTCCAATCTTTGAGTTTGTAAGTAGGAAAGGGGAAAATAGACGGTAGTTTCTATTAAGTAAGAATGTGGTCTGTGTTTAATATACACACCAGATATTTGATACTTTTTCCTGACTGGATAAATGGTGAGTAAGCATAGCTCCATAATGCATATTGATCATTCAAAAGCACATTGTGAGCTAAAAGGCAGAACAACTCAGTCAAGGCTCTTAAAATATGTCCAGGGAATTTTGCCAGTTAGGAAGCTGCTTTCTAAGGAACTAGTGGGTACATCAGCTTTTGAAAGAAAAGTTAGCTACTCAGAATCTCTTTTTAAAGACATTGAAGTTAAAAGCAAATAGAAAATAAAATAAGCAATTCCCTGTGATTTGGGACAGGATATGCACAAACATCTACCCTCTGCACACTAAAGAGCTTGACAACTGTAAAAAATGACTACGTTTTTTCTTAATGTGTCTTGGTTGAATAGTTTCTCACGCATTGCAAGAAGCTATCATTTTTCTTTGTGGTTTGTTTTGTTTTTGATCTTTATTTTTTGTATAAATACATTCTAAAGGATTTTTTAGAAAATTTAACCAAAAATTTTTTTTTCCTTTTTTTGAAATCTGATTACAGATTCCTTAAATGTCAGATCATGTTTTTCTTCATTCATTTTGGCATGACCAATGTTGAGGTTCAAGTGTTTATTGGAGTAAGTTAAGAATATCTGGGGAGATATATTGAGAAACTTAGTTCACATGGCTAATTTAAATGTTAATTTGATTAAGAACTGGATGTATTTACTAGAATTATACTTTGATAGGATTCAACTCTATTAATTATCCAACTGACAAAGACTGAATCCCACTGAGGATGCCAAAATGCTGTGCTCTAGAGAACAAGATGTGTCAAGCAATACTCTATGAAAAGCAATGAGACATTTTGATTTTGTTAATGTTATCTTTAAATATTTCACTTATTTGATTACAGTATTTCTCCTTCCTAACTCCAGATTCTCTTTCACGCTTATATTCTCTCTTCTCCTCCCCTTCCTTCTCCTCCCCTTTCTCTCTTTCTCTTGCTCTCCCTCTCAAAAAAATTAAATTCAAAATCAAAAACCACACAGAAAATGAATGCAACCTTGTGCTGACCACCTACTACTGAGCCTGATGACTGTCAGAGAGTGTAGCTGAGATTAGCAGAGCCTTCTTCTTGCAGTAGATGGTAAATACCATAGAGACCCAGAAAGTGAGGGACATTGGAACACCCAACCGAGTGTCTTAATCACACTCCTCAAAGTTTAAAGATCTATGCAGAGGAAGAGGTTAGGCATAGGGCTATTATAACCAGAAGGTACTGGCAACTTCAAGAAAAGAAAGTTTTCCCAAACACACAATACTAATGCATAGTGCTTATGCATAAATTCTATGACAGCATGTACAAGATCTACACAAGCTCATGACAGATAAATCTCAGCAAGGAGAATGGGATATGCATATACAATCCTAACCCTAGATGAGAAGTTATTTGCAATTGGTAGCTTCTGGGTGAGGGAGAATCAGTTTTATTCAATGACAAAGTACATATACACATATACATACATACATACATACATACAACATGTATTTACACTGTAGCTTTGAGTCATGAAGAACTTACACTTTATATTATCAAGCTGAATTTGAACCAATGAAAACTATCACATCTCTGTGTTTCAAACCTTTTTCTTGCCAGGAATATACCAACACATCCAGAAACATGCTTTTTATTTAAAGAATCACATATGTATTATAAATGAACAGATGTACAGCTTGGTCCTTATGTGAGACCTCTAACAGGAGGAATAGAGGCTATCTCTGACTCTGTGCCTTTCTTTGGATCCTTTTCCCCTAACTGTGTGGCCTTGTCTAGCCTCAGTAGAAGATTAAACACCCAGTCCTACTACAACTTGATATGTCAAGGGTGGTTGATATACAGAGCAGGTCTCCCGTTCCCTGAGGAGAAAAGAAATGGAGCAAAAGGGGAGGGGAGGAGAGAGGTACGGAAAAGTTCTGATCGGGATGGAAAGTACATAAATATATTATATAAAAAATTATTTTAACCATAAGTTTCCTAGAAATAACAGAAATATATATTAGTAAAATGAGAAAATATGTTAAGAATGGCAGTATTACCTCATATTACTTAAAAATTGCAATCTTATTAGCCCTGGACTGACTAACAATAATATCTTTTTCCAAATGTAGTTTAAAACAAATTCATTACCTTGTAATTTGTGGTCTATTCAGTATAAAATATGTATATTAGTTTTTAAAAGAATATAAGCAAAATGGAAAAGGATGAACCCAATTAACTACACAATGAACATATACAAAATAAAAGTAGATGTTTACATATATATGTATACTTTTCTATATTTTTTATAAATGTATGAAATGTAGTCTTTGGAGTCTATTGATGATACCTACTTTTAATCAAAT
The DNA here is from genome assembly GCF_903995435.1 of Acomys russatus. Lineage (NCBI taxonomy): Eukaryota > Metazoa > Chordata > Mammalia > Rodentia > Muridae > Acomys > Acomys russatus. The sequence continues at coordinate 34,986,430 of NC_067154.1, read as the reverse complement.
CTTTTTAATGACTTTTGTATAATTTACCCCACATAGTGTATATTCAACAAATAGGAATTTAATAGCTTGCTATTAAAATCATGCTCCAAAGCTATACATTTCAAAAAATATTAATTTACTTAATCTTTATGCCAACAGTATATTCACAAATACAAACTTTTAAATGTGCCATGTCATTTGGAGAGGAAAAAAAGAGAGATTAGATAAAAATGCTACCTTGAGAACAGTATAAACTGTTGAGCTTTCAATAAAATGAAGAAATATATTCACATTAAATGTTTGTCCTATTCCACAGATTATATTAGAAATTACTTACTTGATACTTTATTATGTGTAGTGGTTGTTTGACACAGACCTATAGAAGATGGCCTGACTTTTATTAGGGAAGTTGAATGAAAGAATTCCAAACAAAATCATTTACACATATTCATGGAGAAGGAAAAGAAAAAATTAACAATAAAAGTTTTAGGAAAATTTTGTATCTAGAAATATATTAAGAGGAGTTACTCAGACTCAGAAAGACAACTTTTTAATTTTTATTATTTCATTTTTTCTTTAAAGGCAAATAGAATTCCATTGTGTGCTTGCCAGACTCTCATTATACATTCAACTGTCAATGGACATCTAGGCTGGCCCTATTTTTCTTCTACACTGAAAATGCAACAATAAAATGGATGTGCAAGTATCTCTGTAGCACAATATAGAGTCTGTTCAGTATAGGCCCGGAGTGGTATAGTTAAGGTACATAGAAGTTCTCTTTTGGGGTATTGGAAAGCACCTTACTGATTTTAGTAATGGCTGTATCAACCACAGAGTCCTACCTATAAAGTTTCCTTCATCTCCACATGTGTGTGGTGTTATCTGGATTTGTTTGATTGTTCGGTTGTTCTTTCTCTTTTCTTTTGTTTTCTTTCTTCTTTTTTTTAAATACCTCTCTAGCTAGAGTAAGATAGAATTTCAGAGTAATTATAATTAGCATTTCCTTGATTGTTAAGAACATTGAAATGCTTAGCCCTCTTTAAAAATACTTACAAGCTGCCTGTCATTTCATTAACCCATTTGGTCATTCTCAGCCGCTCTCTCTCTCTCCTCTCTCTCTCTCTCTCGCTCTCGCTCTCTCTCTCTCTCGGTGTGTGTGTGTGTGTGTGTGTAATTATGAACACATTTGCTTTGTCACGTATGGAAAGGGCAGAGGGCAAATATGGGGAGTCAGTTCTCTTCTCCCACTATGGATTTCTGGGATTGAACTCAAGCAGTCTTTCATGGCCAAGTGCTTTTAATCACGAAACCATCTCATCAATCCTAGTGTTTGATTTGTCCAGAACTTTATGTTTTCTAGTTATTAACCTCCTATCTGAAGTACAGCTAGTTTGTTTAACCATGAGCTTAAGGGGATCTAGAGATACCTGTTAAAAATTCTCTTGAGGCCAGGTGTGGTAGCTCACATGTTTAAGCCCAGCACTCCAGAGGCAGAGGCAGGTGGATCTTTGTGCGTTCCAAGCCAGCCTGGTCTACAAAGCGAGTCCAGGGCAGCCAAGGCTAGCACATAGAGACCCTGTCTCAAAAAGAAAAAAAAAATCTCAGTGAGAGTGAGAGATTGTCTAGATCAAGGTTTTCTGGTAGATATATGTGTGGCACATTTTCTGATTGCCACAAATGTGGGGAAATCAAGCCTGAAAGTAGGCAATACCTTTTTCCTTATTTGGATTCTGGGCAATATGAGGGTAGAACTAGCTTAATACAAAACATGCAACCATTTATTCTCTTTCCACTATTTTTTTTTATTAAACAGAAACTTTACTTTTATACTCAAATTCACAGTATCTCATAAGCTTATCTTCAGACAAATAAACTAATCTAAAATGTAGACTATAATTCAACCTATACATTCTTTACATTAGAATAAATATTTTTCAAAACAACAGTTGCACTTCTCATTAGCTGAATGTCACTGTGAATGCACATAATATCACTACATGTTTCAAGTCCCTGCACCATGACTCCCCGACAGTAATGGACTACCATCTGAAATTGTGAGTTAAAATAAATCCTTTGTTAATCTTTGTCAGAGTATTTTGTCATAACCTAAAAATGAAAACAAGACATCTGGCAAAGACTATATCCCAGTTTATAAGCTATTTACTCAGCTGAGTGTCTAGTCATATCTGTTCCACAGACATCTTTTAATTTTATATATTTCAAACTGTTAATTCTTCTGCCTCTGCCTGTGCTACAGAATTCCTATTCAGAAATGTCTGTTTGTACCTACATCATTAAGTATATTCTCTATGGTTTCCTTCAGAAGTTTTATCATTTCTGTTTTTAAATTCAGATATACTTTGTGTTTTGAATGTATTAATTTTAGGGGAAAACAATGAATCTAAATCCATTCTTCTATAGGTAGTGTTCTGCTTTTGCTAGATCTAATTGTTCAATATATGAGTTTGACATTGTTTTACAAATCCAATTGTTCATAACTGTTGATTTATGGGTCCTCCAATTCAATAAATTGGTCTGCTTATGTTTTTAGGGCAATACTCTGTCTTCCAATCATTAGCGCTCTGTAACGTAAGCTAAGGCCTAATAAAATTTAATATTATGATACATCTAACAGTGCTCCTTCTGGCAAGAATATCTTTGGATATTTGAGGACTTTGCTGTTTCCATATGAATTCCTCAATCTTTTTCAAAATTCTGGAAACAGTGTCATTGGAATTTTGCAGGGGTTGCATCAAACATATATTTTACTTTTGGTAACATAGGATGTCAAAAATACTGTTAATTCAGCAATACAGGCTTCATATCATTGATTTAAAGCTGGTTAAACACATGGACATTGGTAATTGTAAAACATCACATATAGAACCATATAAACACAATACAAATATCACAATAGATAATTAAAAAACATTTGACAAAGTTTAACTTTTTTTTTTCTTTTTGGTTTTTTGAGACAGGGTTTTCTCTGTGTAGCCTTGGCCATCCTGGACTCACTTTTTAGACCAAGCTGGCCTCGAACTCACAGCGATCCGCCTGCCTCTGCCTCCCTAGTGCTGGGATTAAAGGAGTGCGCCACCACGCCCGGCTCTTAACATTCTTTTATGATAAAATTCTTGGAACAATTAGAAACAGGTGTAACATCCCTAAGTCAAGAAAGACTAAATATGACACACCTATAGCTAACACTAAGTAAATGTAGAAATACCAAAGTTGTTTCTTCTAGAATTGTTAATGAGATAAGGCTTCAAACTCCAATGTTACCCAATATAGTACTAGAAATCTTAGCTAGAGCCACACATAAGAGAAGAGAAATATAAAAATAGTAACAGGAAAGAAAGAAATCAAGCTATACCTCTATTTTCAGGCATAGAAGGCTGTATTTGTATACTTATTTGCATATGTATGCATATTAATAATAAAATTTTAAAAGTAGACATGAATTTCAGAGTGGGACATCTGGGAGGTATTAGAAGTGAGGGAAAAGTAATGATATAACTATATTTTAATTTAATGAAACATAAATTCAAAAGAACTCATAGGCTGGCCGAAGTGGCACAAGCCATTAGTCCTAGGACTCAGAAGGCAGAGATAGGCAGATCTTTTTGATCTCCAAGCCAGCTATGTAGAGAAAACCTGGTCCAAAATTTTTTCAAACCAGAACTAACCAAAACCTGTACAAAACCAGGCAGCCAGTTCTTCAAGTTAACATATTATCATTGTGGGATATATAATCAGCCTAAGAAAATCTGCACCTTTAAAATACAGCAACCGCAATCACGCTAAGCATGAAACTAGGATAAAAATCTCACTCACACTTGCTTCAAATATAAAACACGTACAACATAATTGAATCAAAGCAGTTAAGATCTCCATGGTGAAGCTTTTAAGACCCATGAAAAAGAAATTCTATAATTGCTCTTTAAAAATTCTTTTTACACTAATTTACTTTTGTGGGGGAAGAAGACATGTGCACACCACAACTCAGAGCACAGAGACTCTGATCTAATTCTAATTGAACTGAGGTATTCACCTTCTCCCTTTAAATTAGAAAGCAGCAACTTAGGCAAAGTGTCCAAGCCACCTTCTGCTGGCTTCTTGATAAGGTATTTAGTCTAATACATGGGCCTGTCATTATACGGGCTTCACTTTTCTAAAGTGGCGAGGCATAAAATCAATTATAGCAACCAGGACAACCACCGTCTCTAACATAAGTCCTCTTCCCCTGGATTCCTTTCATTCCTTCTTTTCTTTTTCGGTGCATTCCTTAAAGACAGATCTTTTGTTAAGCAACAATAAGAAATGCTATTATAATGCAATAATTACTGGAAAAAAAAACCTGTTTGTTTGGTTGGTTTTTCTTTCCTTAGCTTACATTACATTTAAATATGTACCGTGAGCAGCCCAACTTCTTTGCTTTTGAACATTTCCCAACTTTCACTATAATCCTCCCTACTCTCTTTAGCTGCTTGCTGTCATGGCAGCCACCTGAGGGTGGCCAGTGTGATCCTTTCAAAGCAGGAATCTGGAAAGTCTGGTCAAATTGGTCAAGTGCCAAGAGTAGGTGTTGATTCCAAAGTTGGAGAGTGACCACTTACTTATCAGGGCTCTGATACAAACTGAGCATCCTCTGCTCTGATTGGTGCCCTTCAGGCAAGCTTTCTTTTATTTACTTGTTTCAAATTCGTGACTATTAGATGTCACTTCAAATAAGTGTTAAAAAAAAAAAAGATTCGCTTCAAAAGTCTTCCTTGGTTCAGTGTTTTCCTCTTTCCTGACAGTAAGTTTTGTTGGCATATATATAAGAAAGAGCTTCACTATGGAATTTCAGGTATGACTTTGGAGTAATGAATATGTTACAAAGGGTGTAATTTGATTGCTTTTTTATGGGTAAAGAAAAGTAAACAACCTTTGTTGGAGAAGAAAACACGGATTTGTGCTCTGGAACCCTATTTGGAATATGCATCATTCCTTCCTTCGTTCATTTATTTAATTTATGTTTTGGCCTGGAATAAGTAGTGTCAGTGTAAACAAATGGTCTTCTAAAAGAAAAGCTCAATGCTAAGAAGGTTAAAAGAGGCTTACCATGACAGCCTCTCCAAACCCCTTGCTGAAAAAGAACTGTTGGTATAAAACCAAACTTTCAGAGTGGTGGTAAGTGAGTGGCTGGAAATAAGAGCTAAGAGAGAAAACTGCATTGCAGTGATTGGTTTGATTTGCTGAATAAATTGCTATTTTCAGATTCAATTTGTATCAATAGGCAGAAGTCTGTACACCTGCAGAGCCTGTCAGACTCAGTATCCAAGAAACTGGGTAGCCAATCTTAAACAAAAGCTTTGCCTTTTCACAAGTAGTCCACCCCCACTCCTGAAGCCTACACATAGGAGAGGAGCCTTTTGATGTTTATGCACCAAGGATGGCACTTTTCTGTGTCTAACAGAAACAAATCAGAACACCACAACCTGTGGATTTAGAGAGTATCACAGAAAATTCTGCCTTTGGGTTTGAAAAATACCTAAGGGAGTGGAATTGCTAGAAAGATTTATCTTTACTAAATGTGACTGAACACTGGAGGTGAAAAACAGTGTTTCCTTAAGAAAGTGAGGAGATTAGCTTAGGGTTATCTAGTACTCTGGGTAACAGGTTGAGATAAATAGCTGTTCGTAAAAGGCGTGAGCAGCTGTTCGAATAGTTATTGTTCAAATGTTGTGACCAAATTTCTGACAAGAAGCAATGTAACTGAGGGAGTGGTTTATTTGACTAACAGTCTGACAGGGAAGAAATGTTGGTGGGAGTATCAAGTGCCTGGTCATATTTCATCAGGAAGAGAGAGGGATGCTTGTGCTAAGTATGCTTGGTCTATTCTGCTTTTCATTTTGTTTGGGTCTGCAACCATGGATGCTACTAACCATACTAGGGTGGATCTTTGTCAAACTTCAGCACTGTCACTTTTACACACAAACAAATGGTGCACCACATTAATGCCCTAGGTGATTATTAATCCAATTAATAAGAAATTAAAAGTTAAAACTACAATTCTTATCTGGGAAAATTAGTGTAGTAATTATAACATTACTTACACTTCTAAAAGTGAGAACTGGGATGCGACAAATTAGGTACTTTATCCGAAGGAAAAGTAATTCCCCTCTCCTATCTGTTATTAAACTAAATTTCCTTCAAAAGATAAATTGATAATGAAAATATGGTACATAAACAACATGGAATACTACAGAGCTATGAAGAAATATGAAACTTGAGGGAAATGGATAAACTTAGAAAAGATTTTATTGCGTGAGGAAGCCCAGAAAGTCAAAGGACACATGTTCTTTCTCATCTATAGTCTCCATCTCTAAATGTTCAGATTTGAGAAGGCACCATGGAGTTACCACAGTAACCAAAAAAGGATATTGAGGCAATAAGTGTGAGTGTGGGGACGGGAGCTTGTGCTGGAGAAAGGATGGGAATAGGCGATGAGAAATGACAGAATGGCAGGGAGGGGGCTCAAACTGGGAAAGAAAAGAGAGGACAGTTTACAGAAGGAGAAAAAGAGATGAAGGACAAATAACACTAAGGTTCTTTGATGAAGCTTCAGGCAATTATATTTATAGTAACTTAAAAATACATATAAGGGTATATATACAAATATGTGCATACTTCTATATTGAAGTTGAACTACTTAGCCTGAATTAGCTCCCACAACAACCAGAGACTAACAAAAAGGTCCAGTGCCAATTATAAAATTAAAATAGTGGGTCAGGGTAGTCCAGGTGACTCCCACTGCAATAGAGACTATCAACACAGCTCTTGGTGAAATATTTTTATAAAATAATAAGCATTAAGTTTAGTTTCTAAATCACATAAATTGATTGTGCAAATATATTTCTAATGAAGTATATGATGAATATTTTGAAAATCCAGTGATATGTTCTATCAAATACATTTTATTCACATATATATGTAATGAATACATGTGCATGTAACACATATATTATATATGCAAATCATTGTGGAATGTATTTTATATATATAATATCTATCATAACATATAAATGTGTACTTTATATTATATGTATGTTTGTGTACATATATGCCTATGAAGATAACAAAAATAATCTATATTTTAAAGGGCTACCTGGTATATCAGTTACTACCTGTAATCCTTAGTACATTCAGAGGTCCACACAAACTTTCAAACCATGAGGCATTCAGAGAAAATATGTAATTTACTTCAATGATATGTTTCTAGTATCAGAAACTTCTATGGGTACTTGAATAAAATAAAACTATAATACTTATGATAGAAGTATGCATTCAAGTGTTTGATGATTTCTTTTTTCCTCTTTCATCCATTTATTAAATATTTTTGTGAGTGACTGAATCTCAGGCACTTTGGTAGATGAGGGATGTGCACCTACAAGTGGGTCTTGCAGAATTCCACTTAATCATCTTCTGAAGGCTTCCAGGTAAAGAAAATATGCTGCTCGCCCTGCTCTCAGTTGTTCAGCATAACAGTATAACAAGAGCACCTGTCACTTCGCTCTTGAATTTTAAGCTCAACTAGGTCTGTATTGAGTAGCATAGAGTGAGCTATATATCATAAGATAAGTAATGTAAAGACATGCTGCAGCTGTGAAGGAGCAGTGTTTTTCTTTTCACTTAAAGAGAAAAACATCGAGGTAAAATGTCATGATGCTAAGGTGATGAAGGCCGTTGTTTGTGATCACACTGGCCTGATTTTAACTCACTTTTCTTTATTTATTCATTTTTTTTAAACTTTCACTGAATGTCTATGATTTACACATCATGCACCAAAATGTTTCTCCTCCCCCCAGTAAAAGAAAACAACCAGACAAACCAAAAATCTTGTCACAGAAGCTGTAGTGTATCACACAATGTAGTCTTTTGTCCACATATGTTTACTTGTTGTTGTTATGTTTATTTTTTGTTTTTGTTTTTGTTTTTTTTCCAGACAAGGTTTCTCTGTGTAGCCTTGGCTGTCCTGGGCTAGCTTGAACTCGCAGTGATCCGCCTGCCTCCCGAGTGTTGGGATTAAAGACGGGCACCACCACCGCCCGGCTATATGTTTACTTTCAAATGTTCATTGCTGCCAGTCGTGGGTCTGGTTGGAGGCCTACATTATCGTTACTGGATCTTCACTGGGACTGCTATCAGATATCCAATTATGGCCGTGTGTCAAGGAGATTCTTAATCTCTGAATCTGCAGGTCTTGCCCCTTCATGTGCTCCAGCAAGTCATACATGGGGTACATGTTGGGGTGAGGTACACTCAGAGTCCTGGATCAGGGCCCCCTCCCTTGTCTCAGGGCAAGGCCGGCTCACCCACTCCCTGTCATCAGGGCAAGGTTGGCTGTTACCATGGCATGGCCGGATCTCCTCCTTCTCTGCGGCTCTCCTGCTTCCATGTTCTCAGCACCAGCTCTCCTGTTCCCTTTCAATTTTCCAGGTTGTTACTGGCCTTCAAGGCCTGGATGGCCTCCTACTCCTGTGGGTTCTAGATCTTGCGGGGCATCAAGCAGGATGTCAAGTAGAGGCCCCTCAAAGTCACAGAAACCATTGAATTCGGCCCAGCTCACCTTCTTGTCCCAGGAAACTTGTGGCTCTGTTGCTTCGCGCCTCCTGAGTCTCCGGTTCCTTAGAGTACTCCATCCACCATGAGCCCCTGCATCGGTGCTGCCCCTCGTATTCACCCCTGCACGATCCAGCTCTCTGTACCGAGCATGGCCCCGGCCACTGAGAGAAGGTCCATGAGGCCTGTGGCGTGGGTGGTGCAGTCCTCACTCAGACTGGACTCGAACAGCACTCACTCCTGAAACGCCATCTCCTTAGCCCACACTATGCAGGGTGGCAACCCGAAAAGTAATGACAGCCTGGGGCCCTGGGGTTCACCATAGCATGGTCCCATGGTCCTGCGGTGGCAGGGCATGGATAATCCATATGACAGGATTTCCTTCTTTCTGGAAAACACCAGCACTGCATTTTGGAACTCTCAGTATGGTCCTTTGGTGGCTGTACAGTCACTGCTATTGCGCGGAACAGACACAGTGTGCAATCGACAATCGACGACATCTTGGATATCTCAGCTTGAGTATTTCTTATACATTGTGCTAAGCATTTCCTCCCAATCAGATTGCTCTCCAGGGTGACATTTCTGTGTATCTCTGGAATACAATATTCCTCAGAATACATTAAGGACCTCATTTTTTGAACCTCATGGATCCGTGCCCGTCATGCAGACCCATACCTGTCTTAACTCACATCTTCAGTAGTATTTTAATTACTCGTAGAAATTTCATATACTGAAGTTTAGGGCTAAAAATCACTGTAAAAATCTTTCAAAGTCATATACAGGTAAAAGCGTCAAGTGACAGCTGTACACTCCAGATAGAGCCAAACAAACCTGTTCTCATCTGTGTGAAGACAACTGTGTTCCTACACTGTGGGTATGATGACTAACACCAACCTGGACCAATTTCTTTGACTTCTTGTCAGATAATTTATTCACTAGAGCCTATGTGGCATTCTATCCCTGTGGTGATTTGGATAGAATACAAAGGTATAACACCAACCCCACATTTCATAGTTTTGGCTTTTCTGACTGCCTGTTTGATGGTCTGTCTGTCATTCAGTTTTGACTGACTCTTTCCCACCAGTTTTGAAACAATATACCATGCCTGTATCTTTTTGTTTGCTTCATTTTGTTTGTTTTTTTAATCTCTTTCCTTTATTTTTGAAATTAAAACAAAAATAAAGTTAACTTTAATTGATAATTTAAAAGAGATTTTATACAATGTCCTCCTCTTCCAATTCCTTCTAGATACTCCTAGACATCACACTCCACACTCACCAAAATCAATACCCTTTCTTTTTATTTCACCTTAGAATACAAACAGGCAAAAACAAAACAAAACAAAACAAAAGATAAGATATGATACAAATGAACAAAAAGCCCAGACAAAGCATCATGAGACAAGAAATCTCCCAAGATGCCTGTGAGTTCACTTTTTTATTTATTTATTTTATTTCCATTTATTTGTTTATCTATTTATTTTGCCATGTGCTACTGGACATGGAATCTGTCCTTAGGATTGGTTTGTAAGTAGAGTGAGACTACATTGTAGAAAACTAAATTTTCATTTGTAAGCAATTATTCATCAAAAACAGCTTGGTGTTATGGCTTGGGCCCTGTGTTCACTTTCCTTTTCAGTGCTGTGATATTATCTGCAATAGACGCAATGCAAGGACTGTGCTTGCTGCCACAGTCTCCATGAGTTCACAGAGATACTAGTCCTGCTCGATTCACAAGGTCTTTTTTCATTTGTGTCCTACATCCCCTCTCTTTTTTATAGTCTCTCAGTCTCCACCTCAGTAGGTTTTCCTGAATTCTGATGACAGGGATTTTATGAAGACATTCTATTTAATGTTCTAAAGTCTGCCACTCTCTACATATTATACCGTTGTGAATTTTTGTATTTTTTTCTGTCTACTGAAGGACGTAGTTTCACTGATGAGAACTTAGTAAGGCTTTCATTGATCTATGACAAATGTAGAATGTTTTAGGAGTAATTTTATTGCTACACTGCTTTAACAGAACAGTGGTATCTAGATTTCCCCCTAGGTCCTTGGTCTATCTAGTCCCAGGTTCTTGACAACCCAAGCAAGTCTATATAAGGGTTACATCTCATGAAGAAGGCCTCAAGACAAAGTATATATTTGTTAGTTACTCCCATTAGCGTCATGCCTCTGTTGCACCAAAACCAGACTATCTTTCTGGTGTGTCACCATTCTATATCAAAAGATCTGTAGCTGGGCTGGTGATTACCCTTCTTCTCTGGTAGAATGCAGAGTATCTTCTTGCACGACCAGCATTGTAGAAGTAAAGTCGCTAAGTAGGCAAAAGCTCAACTTCTCATCCAATGTATTGTGTAGGTATTGTTGTTACCAATACGGTCTTAATATCAGCTTGAGAAAACAACTAACTGTGTTGGCAATAGCCTGAGTTGTTTTGGGTTGTCTGTGGTGACATTCCTGTAACTGGAAGTTTCACTTGATGACTAAAGATGTCTAGCTGTGGCTTTATCTCCCCCATTATTTGGTGATTCCTTCTAGACTTGGTTCATAGATGTATATATTTGAAGAAGAGTCTACAATGTCATGCTTCAGATAACCTCTAAAATGGCCCTTAGTTTGGTTGTCCCTCCCTCATTCCCTCCCTTAACTCCCTTTTTCCTTCCCCCTCTCTACTTGGTGTTTCATTATTATTTTGCTCCCCTTTTCATAGTCCATTCATAGCTATGTATTATATTTCACATGTCTAAGGAGGTTGTTCCCTCTCCCCAGAACTGTACTCGATAGCTGTCCTCTGTGGGTATAGGGATTGTAGTCCGTGTATTGAAGACTTAAAAGCTAACACGCACATGAAAGTGAATATTTGTCTTATGAGATCTTGGTTACCTCACATAGGATGATATTTTTTTCTATTTTAGCTCCATCCATTTCCTTGTGGATTTCATGGTTTTTTATTTTATTTTTTATTAATTTATTCTTGTTACATCTCAATGGTTATCCCATCCCTTGTATCCTCCCATTCTTCCCTCCCTCCCATTTTCCCCTTATTCCCCTCCCCTATGACTGTTCCTGAGGGGGATTTCCTCCCCCTGTATATGCTCATAGGGTATCAAGTCTCTTCTTGCTAAAAATAAACATAAAAACATGAAATCCCCCTATGAGCATATACAGGGGGTTTTCATGTTTTTATTTTTATTTTTAACAGGTGAGTAATAATTCATTGTGTAAATGTACCACATTTTCTTCTTTCATTCATAGTTGAGGACATCAAAGTTGTTTCCAACTTCTGGATATTATGGATAAAGTACCAATAAACATGGTTGAGCAAGTTGATTAACAACAACAACAATAATAATTTTTACTCTCAGAGTACTCCACCTTCTCTGAAACTGTCATTCAACAATGGTTGGAGGAAATTGCTATAGTTGAGCTTTTCTTGCCCAACAGCAGGAGACAAGGACAAACTTTTTATGAATTTGTTATTTTTATTGAGCCATGCAGACACAGCTGGGGAGGTGGGGCATGTACTCCTGTGACTACAAGTCTAAACGGCTGACCCCGAGCTGAGTGAGCAGAAAGGAGTATAAAGATCCACTGGTTTCATGCACAAGTATGGCAGAATAAGAACTTTAAATAAGAATAGCTGTGTCCCAGGGTATCACTATTTGATATGCAAAGGGAGCAGAAAGCCTTGTGGTTACAGAAGCAGAACAGTGGCAGGTAAATTATGGTTCCCATAAAGTACTCTGCATACCTGAAGGTCAGGCTGACCTCAGTTTTTAGCCGGATGTCCGGTCATAATTCATGAAATATATTTTTCTCACTTCATTATGCAAGCGCTTGAATGTGCTTTTATCAGTCACCCACAATATAACAGACTCAAACTGGGATAAAATCTTTTATTTAATGTATTTGTTTTCTGTCTGTTTCTCTATATTCTTTTTCACAGATGTGCTTTTTTTGTAATTGGTATTCTTGACTTATTGTAATAGAATATAATCATTCACAAGTCGAAAATACATAGGATAAGTGGCTATGTGGATTTTATGAAAAAATCAAAGGATTGATTACTGCAAGTTTAAAGAAGTATTGTCTCTAAAACATGAAAAATGTTAGTGGTTAACAACTTTACTTTGTGAATGCTGAGTGGATCCCACAACAAATTATGCTCTAGATTAATCCAAATATCCCTTTCTTCCAGTTAGTGACATGTAAGCACTCTTGGTACTCTCTTCCTCTGTTCCTATCATTATGTTTTATTTTGTCTGGAAGTCTAGTTCAGCATCTTTATGTCTTCTGGATAATTCCTATTATTATCTCTTATTTGTTTTCTTTACCTATTTGTGACTCTAAGATGACTATGGTGTAAGCTCATTTAGAATCTTGACGATCCTGTTTACTAATATATATTTCCTCATTTCAAATATGACTTGCATATAATAAGCAATTAGTTAACTATTGCTCATTTGTGCACTATACGTTATCAGAAGATGTTGTAGGAGAAAATATGTGCAAGTCACTCATAACTCAATTTCTTCATATAATAGAAATATGTAAAATCATAATCATAGCAGTGGTTAAACAGAGCAACAACAATGAACAGCATGACTACTCAACAAAGGATTGTCCCAAATGTGTATATTTGTTCTTAAGTCCTTCTGACTTGTCTATTGATGGGTAGTGGTCATATCTTCCATCATCTATATCATTAGGTCTATTAATATACTTTTTCAGAAGTATCTGGGTAGCATATTTTTTCTCTCTACATTGAAAGTTTTGAATATTATATTCCTATTCATCAACCTGATAAATTAATATTCACTACTATATTTTTACCTACGGTAACTTTTATTCTTGCACAATATTTAAGATTCTTAAAAATTTTTTTTGTTCATGTAACTATGGTAAAGATTAATTTGTAAGCTGGAGAGTTTCATAAGAAATTAGCACCAACTGACAATAAATTAAAATAAGCTTAACACTATACTCTAAAATATGTTATGTGAGTGTACTCTTTCTTTTCTGTTTCTTTGAAAATACTCTATTGTGCTGTTCTTTCCTATATTTAGACAGCAGTTCACTCTATGTAAGAGATACCATGGAAAACAAACTATTAGATGATTTGAGATTACTGTACCCATAGCTTATACATAGTTATCATTTCCTTCAAATTTAGAGGTTTGGCAAACCTTATTTTGTAGGAAAATTTCTACAAATGGTAATTATTTTACATATGGGTTACGTTTACTTGCTAAAAATGCTACAATAGAAAACATGTTAGAGCTGATCTACCCTAGTTCTCCTTTGTAATTGAAATGAAGAGTTAAAAATAGATCCAGCCAGTAAACCTGGGTTCATGGGCACATACACAGTGCCAGGTGGGAATCCCTCCTTCTCCCCTCATGGTGCCCATCTGCTGGTGCCCATCTGCCTTTGAAAAGAGGGGCATGTTAATGTGTAAGGGAATATCAATGTGTGTAAGTTGCTTAGAAAGCAAGATTGAGATTCCCCAAAGTAATGGCATCATTTACTTGAAGTGAAGCTTCATTTAAAGTGAAACTGTACATTCTGAAATCTAAAATGCATTGTGTTCTTTAAATTGCATTTTCAGTATATGCAGAGCTACTTTTCTTGGATCAGAGTTTACTTCTGATATCAGATTGCATTCTACTCTATTTCTGCTCAACAGATCACACTTACGCCCAAATGAAATCATTCTATTTTTTTCTACACACAGAAAGGCTTGATATGGCCAGTTTTGTCTGACTTGTGTTCGATTCATGTTCACTCCCATATCAGCAGCTTCTTCCTTCAGGAAGGCTATTTCAATAGCAGCCACAATGTTAAGTTAGAACTGTGAGAGGCTGCACATTGATTGTATCGCCCGTCTGAGAGTGCTAAAATGCTCTCTGAGGAAAAAAAAATGCCTAGTTGAAATATCACTGAACACTTAATGGGTGTCCTTGGGTCCTTTGTAGTAGGTGCTATTATTGAAAAAGACTGCAATGTGGTAAGTATATTTTTGGAGGCTTATATGGTAAATTCCATGTATTACCTACACATATCCATTATGCCATAAGGGAGCAGCTGTTCTTATATCAAATTAATATAGTCACATGAGAGTATTGCTGTATTATTAGCTGTAAAACAAGTCATATGTACTTACATTCTGATTTTTGATAATTTGTGACTTTAATGAGGTAATGGGTCAATGAAACATTAGATAGTGTGTGGAGAAACTACAAGCAAAATTTACTGGATTGAGACCAAAACTCATTTTCAAGAAGTTCATTTGCTATACACTATAGGAGACTGGAATGACTAGAAGACTTGAGGTTTATTGGCAAGATGATGGGGGAAATGATGCAATAGCTTCTTCTGTATAGAGGCTTTGAGCCAATGCACTTATTTGTGAATCCAATTTATCAAATTCATCTCTTAAATTATATAGCCAGCTTTCCCAGAGTAGCTCAAATTGTTTTACAGACATTATCTCATTTGTCCTCATAAAGAAATGGGAAGTTACTATTGAGTGAATGCTTCATGGGGAGAATATGTTAATGCATGGAAATTTAGAGTGAGTGTTTTTAGTCTCTACTGTATTACCCACTGGGTCCTTGACAATGATAAGTAAGTTAAACTCAACTAGTCTTAATTTCTTTATCTAAACCGAAGAGAAATATTCAGACTTTTGTCTTAATATCATGGGGAGTGTTATAAGAAGTCATGCAGACACTCAAGACATTTCTTGAAATGACTGAACGCAAAAGGCTTCTTTTAAGCTTTAATAAACTTAAAACTACACCACAGTGTGATTTACTCTTGAGACATTTGCTTTACATAGCTAGTTGTACTTCTTTATCCTAGTGATTTCAGTTTCTAAAATTAATTGTTGAAATATTTGTTGGCTTTTTGAACACTTATCAGGAATTTATCTGTGGTGGAAGTTATCAGATGTCAGGAAGTTCTATTCTAATGAGAGAAAAAAAAATAAAAGGACTATACTAAAATAGGATATTTGGACAACTTAGATCACTCCCATGAAGTAAGACCTTAAAGTTTATAGAAGAAAAGAGAGTTAATTCAATTTTGGTGAATTTAAAAGACTAATCATATTTGAGCAAAGACAGGAAGAGGACTATGTAGTAAAATTCTAAAGGGTTTATTTAATATCCTCAGAAGAAATGTTTTTTTATTAAACATTTTTTTTATTTTCTACATATATATTTATATTGTTCCACATATATACAATAAACTACCTATAGCAAGAAGAACCATGACACAATTAGGAATTATATAAATGTTACATTCTTTGGCTATTTGTATTTAACAGCTTTGAAGAAAACATCTTCCCTATCTCGGCCTGTCTAAAATTCTGAATGTAAATTAATCTCCATCACATCTTGTCATTATCTACTTAAAACATTTATCTAGATCTAAAAACATCTTAACCCCTAAACAACTAAGCTTCATTGTGAAACTAAGCCACCTGGTCTTCAACTCCATCAGAGACTTGAGAAATAAATTTGATTACCTGAGTATGTTGGGAGTGCAGGTTATTACCATTCCAAATGAGAAGAAGACAGAGACAGTTTGCTACCTGAATAATCACCCAAAACTCTCAATAATATTGGAGCATCTTCTTCCACCTTCTAGCCCAATATATCTGACAGACATTTTTGTGAAGTAGGAACTATTGAGAACTTGCTTACCCTGTCTTGGTGGAGTTTGGCCATCGACGCTGCCTGCAGCCAAACTTGTCCTATTTTAGGCAGAATTCTGTCTGTGGTATAAACGAGGACATTTTGCCCAGTGGCTTGTTTGACACATTTGAAACCATCTCCATGAGGTCCTTTGATGCTCATCACCCTCTTTGAGGAAGGCTCGGTGTTTCCAGGAGTTAACCTGTCTCATTGTCAGTGAATCTTTAAAATAATAAAAGAATTTTAAAATGCCATATTCTGCCTGTCTCTGAGATTTTTGAAGACCTTATCTATCTATCCTACTTTATCTTTCTATAGAATCAATCTGCTGCACCTAAGATGTATATTCTTGTGGTAAAAGTAGACTAGTAATTGACAGGACCATTATTTGGTCAGCTAACTATTGACTTGTATAACTTATTTCTCCTAAACAGCCTACAATAGCACTTTCAAAGTACTGGAAGTAAACCTTATATTATAATTGAGTTATATGGGTAGAAAAGGAACTTTACTTAAAAAAAAAAAAACAACAAAAAAACAAAACAAAAAAAAACTCAAAGATCTCAAGCTCCTGAACCTCAATGACACATTTTCTGTGTCTTGGTCTATAAAACAAATGAAAACATTGGGAAACAAATTCAACTAGAAAGGAGCTGAGCAATTGAACATATATCAAAGCTACAAAGATTAGAGAGAATCGGTGACTCACAATGTATGAGACTTTTTAAATTTGTGTTATGTGTTCCAAGTCTAATTTAAAGGTTAGGTTTTATTTTTAGCATTCACAGAGATTTCATAGTAAAAAATTTTTAGACAACAGCAAAACCATTGAAGATCATGCAATTGTTACTTTGCTGGTGAGTAAAGAGAGTGAGGACCAAATCAATAATATTTAAAGAATGACCAAAAAAGCAGCTCATATAGAGAAAATAAAAAGTTGGTAAATGAAGAACCAGAAGCAGACACTCTAATCCAAATTTCATAATACCATCTCAAAACCAAAAAACCAAAAACTTCCTTCTTATTAAGTACTTAGCTGAAGTCATGAAATTTAATCAGGACCACACCTCATTTTGCAGGACTGGAAATTGAATGATATTTGGAAAGTGAAAGTATAAATTCAAATTTAGCTTGATACTCAACAATATATATATAGTTGCAAAGTATCAGTTTCACAATTACAAACATTTTATTGACAGAAAGAATACCTAGGTGGCAGTCACAATTAGTACTCTGTTAAGGCACTGTGTCAACAGCACACACTGGCTTCGAGTACATCGTCTGGACCTTAAGTGGAAATAGTGGTGTCATGTGGTAATGGGAATTAGTTGTGGGTTGATTGGCTTGTGGCCTTTGTTGGTGCTCTTTGTTAACACTTCTTTTTAGTTCCAGCCAATTTGCAACTAGGTATTCTTTGTTTATCTTCTGAGTTTTCTTTTCTTTTCTTTCTTTCTTTCTTCTTCTTCTTCTTCTTCTTCTTCTTCTTCTTCTTCTTCTTCTTCTTCTTCTTCTTCTTCTTCCTAAAAAACACTTCAGAATTTTGTATACTGAATGGTTTTAATATTTTGATCTGTTTTACATAAGAACTATTTGTCTGGGTGTTTCGGTGTTAGTGATTTAACTTGTTGGAGGGACTGCAGGAGCTAATGGAATGATGAATCACTAGCATTGCAGTAGTGCATGATGGAAACAGCGTGATTCACTTACCATTCAATTTATTTGTAGTCATCCTGTTCATTAGCCCATGAATAGTATTAACTGGGTAAAACAATGATTCAGAATTTTCTTATCAGTGTTCATTCAGCATTAAATATCTTGAAGTCTCATTGTTTGTTTTTCTTTTTCTTTTTCTTTCTTGCATCAGTGCTGAATTAGAAAAAGTAATTAAATACTGTTGTTTATAACTTGCTTGTTGTACCTTAAAAGAATAATGTAACTCATTATAGAAAAATTGATGGCTATGCTTATTCTCAAACTTTCTCCTTGATACTGATAGGGCATATGCATATGAACATCCAATTAGATCATTTTACCAGTACAGCTATAGCTATTGCTATCTTGTAGTTTGCATTAAGGTAAACAGACTACAAGTATGATTAGAAGAGAGGTATGATTATTGAAACCTAAATATGAGCTAGGAGTGATAAAACACAATGTACATGAAGTAATCTTTGCTGGTGTCTTTTAGTATACATTTTTTGGTGTTTCTACTGAACAAATAATGCATTTTAAACTTTCTAAATGTTAAATTCACTTATTAATTCATGGAATCATATTAAGTTAAACAAATAAAAATGCAATCACTATTTAAAAATGGTTTGAAACCCTTATTTTAAAAGTGATTATTTACCAAGAAGAGACTTGATAACCTATGGGCATATAAAGGGGGAGGAAGTCCCCCTCAGTCACAGTCATAGGGGAGGGGAGTAATGGGAGGATACAAGGGATGGGATAACCATTGAGATGTAACAAGAATAAATTAATAAAATAAAATAAAAACAAAAACAAAAGCAAGTGATTATTTAAATGTAAACAATATATACAAGAGTTTTTTCAGCTTTGGCAAAATAAATAAATAAATAAATAAATAAATAAATAAATGAATAAATAAAGGAAATAGAAGGACTGAGGACAGAAAAGAAGAAACAAATAACCATGACAACATATAGGACGTTACTCAATTACTCCCAAGATTTATTCTTAGTTTTGTGGTTTAATTGACAACTAAAACACATTTTACTAATAAGCAACTTATGAGCTGCAGTTCTTTTTTAGCTGAGTAAAAGTAAAGTGAATGTGAACAAAGGCACTCAATTATTTTGGAATTCTGATATTAGAAGCCACATGGTATTTTCAAGTACAAGAAATATAAATAGAAACACTTAAATCGGGAACAAAACATCTTTGCAAATCAGCACATTTTGTCCTCTATCCTTTACACAAGATTTAAAATAAGTTATTTAATTTGTTGACCATGTTATATGCAATTTGATTGGTCTTTTTAGAGACACTCCAATTAAAAATTAAGTGGCTCAGGTTTGATTACAGTGCTCTACTGACATTTTGTGTGGGCATTCGCACTTGCATGACTCTGATGGGTTGGGGTGTTGTATAAAGAAGGTATTTTTTCCACTGGCACCTCCACAATACAGACACAAGTAGAATTACTGGCAAGGTATTAATTTAGCAGGTATATCATGAAAGCATTAAAGAAAACCTTCAGTCTTCTCAGATAAAAAGAAAATGCTAGATTTAGAAAACTAGTAATTATTTTAGCTCATTCCTAATACATGAAACCAATAAAAAGCATCTGAAAAATGACACATTTGTAATTAGATATATTAAATGGTTTTTTTCTATTAAAATTTTGAGTGGAATGTAGAGCATCCATGCACATTTTTCTTTTCCCACACTAATGCTTTGAGTATAGAATGTTCACTGAATATGGTGCCTAGTAACTTTCTTAATGTGATGCCGTAAATAAGCACGTACCATTATTTTCTAATAGTTCAAGCAAACATACACATGATTAAAAGGAGCAGTGAAGGGGATATAAGAAAGGAAATGTGGCATTATATTATTCAGGCTTTATAAGTTTTTATTCCTTTTCAGGGTGGGGAAGTATTTTTCTGTGTAGCCTTAGCTGTCCTGGACTTCTTTTGTAGAAGAGGATTGCCTCAGGCGTACAGAAATCCATCCTCTGCTGCCTCCCTGAGTGTTGGGATTACAGGCATGTACCATAGTGCCTGGCTAAGGTTTTTATTCTTATGTACCTATGTCTTAATTTCCTTTTTCTTCAGATTATACAGTCATAGATAATTGTATATTTGAACTTCTAAGTCATATAACACTTTAATAAAGTCATAAAGTCTGTGAAACTATTTCAAATGTAGACAAGACATATTCAAAGCAAGAAAAGAGCTAAATATCTAATTTTCTTGTTCAAGAAAATGAAAGTCAAATAAATCTATATTTGACTTTATTCACCAGTTTAACCACCTGTCAAAAGTGATTGATCTGAATTTGTATTGCTTTTCTTTAAATTTGTAAAGTCCAGCATAAGGAATAATATATTCTAACATGTGTTTCTGTCACTGGAGAAGAGAAACAGTTGCCTGAATCAGAAATTATTACAAATGAGACAATAGAACAATCCAAGAAAAATATTTTGATTTCCACATATACCTGTTCTTTATGAAACTGGCACAGTACTCTTATTCCATGTAAGCTGTGTTGGGTTTGAGAGGAGCTGGCTTCCTCTCACAGGCTTTTGTAGACAGTAGAAAGAAGAAAATGATTCAAGTATCATAGAATATTCTGCATCCACTGTGCTTAAACATAATGACTTACAATGTCTAATTTAGCTAGTTATGAATAGAGTACTTAGAGTTCTTCTGGTGGGGGTTGAATCTGTATTCTTTATTAACTAAGAGGTTTTGAGTTACTCAATTTATTGACCTTACTGTGCTTCTTCAATTTTATCTTAAAACAACAAACATCACAAAACAGTAGTTTTTGTTTGTTTGTTTTGAAGATGCTAGTTTAAAATATACTATGTATAAAGGCCTCAGCACAATGCCCATCAGGTAGTGAGTCTTCAACAAATATTAAATGCTATTATTTAAGTTACATGAATTCTCCTGAATAACTATATATATCTCCTGAATAACTGTAACATCAATTTATTTTTGGTAGATATGTACAGCACTATAGCAAATGAACATCTGAAAATATTTTCCATTTAATTTCTTTTATGGAAGAATAAATATAAAATGTATTATTTGGCTGGTATGTATCCCAGTAGTAGACTGCTTGTGAAAAACACTCAAAGCCAGCAGCTGCACATTGATCTAGTAAATAAAGAAATTGTCTTGACATTAAAAGATGGGAAGAAACTGCCATGGAAGAGAAGTAAATGTGGGATGAGAGATAAAGATACTAAATAGAGGAAGCAGGTCTAACATGACAAGCAAATGAAAAGGTTTTTAATATGTTCATAAATCATCTAAGAACCCTGCATGCTTACAACATCTTGGAGATCCAAGCCCATGTGACTTAAAGAATAAATGCTTTTAGAGTTTCACAAACAAAACAAAGCTTTTCAAAAGTGTTCCAACGTTCTAGGAGGCATGAGAAAACTGGAGCCTTAAAGTTTAGGTACCACATTCATGATAAATAAACCTGTCTATCAAGAGAAATGCACACCAAATACCATGGTCAAATGAGTCAACTTGGCACAAGTTACACGTCATTCCAAAATCCTTGAAGAGGAGCCTAGAACCTTGGTCTGAACTATACTAATCAAATTAAAATTGGAAGCTATCAAAACTCTAGCACATGACTCTGGAAGTCTAACCTGGAAACTGAAGCCTGTAGCCTTTGATTTCCTATGGTGCCTAGGTAATTGAAATATATATTGGAGCTAAGCCTGGTGGTACAGGACTGTTACAGTACTCAGGATGTCGAGCTTGAAAAATTGTAAGTTAAAGAAGTTCCTGGGTTACAAGGGCAGTTCAAGGTTAGCCTAAACAACTAACACCATTTCACCAGGTAAAGGGAGTGCTCAGTGCTAAATCTCTACCTTTGTTTAAAAAATTCTCTACCTTTGTATATCCTGTGTACAGTCTTCAGAACTGGATCCTGGATGGGAGAAGGAGAGGGCTAGACTGAGATAATACAGATGTGTACCTCTGTGGTAATCACTGCACCTGGAAACTAGGTTCTGAGCTGCCTTCAATAAAAGACTAGTTATGTGATAACTCACATAATTTTTTAAAAATTAGAGTTCTTCCTTAAACTAGAGGCTAAATAAATGATGATGCTTTACATGGATCATGTGGAAATTCATTCCAGTAACAAATCAATATGATCTAGAATCACTTCAGAGGCAGTCCATTGCAAAGGTCCCATTGTCTGGGTTATTGATTCATTGAGGTGAAAAGATACACGCATCTCATGTGGCTAGGCTTTCTAGTTGGGATCCTCAGTAGTATAAAGAGGAGAAAGTGAGCTGCACACAAGTGTTTCTGGTTTGGGACACTGTGTGTCAAGCGGTTGCCACATTGAGTTCCCTATATTGGTGGCCTGTGCCCTTGATCTATGAGCAACAGTAACTCTTTTACACTTGAAGCTGCCTTTGTTAGTATATTTCATCCTAGCAACAGAAAAATAAACTAAGAGAGTTGGTATAATACATAAATACAAAAAGAAAGAAGAAATTATTTGATATAATCAGTATCTACTGCGTATAAGAGAGCTTAAGGATGAGTGAAAGATCACAGGTATCCTTTCATATCAACGATGAAAGTAATGAAATATAGCCTGGTGGACATAGAAGGTAGGATTAGTAACTAGGGAAGGCTTATAGCATTTTGTGTTGACAAACAGAGACAGATAAATTAATGAGCTAATCTAAGGCAAAAGTATAGAGTGCTTGAAGGCTAAAGATGATGGCAGTTTGGTGAAGGACTAGCCTCAAACTTACCATATATGGGGAATAATAATATAATAGAAAAAATATGTAATTACCCTCCATTCTCCCCTCACAAAGTATAAACCAACATTTTTATAGATTGTATAGAAGCTGATTTCTCCCTTTCAAATTGTTGTCATAGAAAAGAAATGTGATACTGCTCTTTCCCCAGTGAGTAGCTGGTACTTAAAAGAAATCCCACTGTTGGAAGTCATGCTTTTGCTTCCCAGCAACGTTGAATAGGCTCTAGCAATTTCAACTGCTAGAAAAAATATAAACAGAAACAGAATGCATTGGGAGCCTTTCATTACTTTTTCTGTACTATTATGAATTTCTTTTATGAGTTTGTTCCAAAATTTATATTTAAGAGTAATTGGAATCAAGTTTAAGTTTAGTAAAAAAACATTATTTATTTAGTCTTTTAGAGCAAATATATGATAAATATACTTGAATTTCATGTTGGATGTGGATATAAAATTAGAAGATATTACTTTTGGAGAAGTTATGGAGTATAAAAGCATTTTCATAACCTAGGTATTAAAAAACAATTATGTCAATACATTATATCATTAACAGTGTAATATACTCATGATGACCTATGCTATTACACATGTTAGGAAAGATATCTGCATAAAGATGTAGGCCAAGATGGCTCCAATCCATAAGTGTGGGGATGGCCACAGAAATTATTGATCAACTCTTATCACAACAAAAATCATGGAAGCAAAGTGAATAACTCTGTAGGCACACTGGGTTCTTATTTAACTCACCTTTAAAATCTCATCACAGTGTCTACTTAACAGCTTTTTGCTGAGAAAGAGAATGAAAATTATTTATTCCTGATTTTCTATAGACCACTCTCTCAAGAGTTCAGGAAGGCTAACAATAGAATATTCAGTATCTTCAATTAGGGCACAAACAATTGACTTGAAAGAGTAGCTTTTCTCTGTGCGGAGCATTTTAAGATAATTTGATTAATCCACCTTTACTTTTTATATTCATATCTTGAAAATTAAATACTAGAAATCCATAAAAATATCAAAATATCTAGATAATATTTTAATTTTCTTCTTTTAGTCTTTATATTTATATATAAATACACTTAAATATTTGCTAACTTAAAATTTGATGGCTGTACAGTAGTCAGTGTTAGAATATTGAATTTACACTCTAAATTATTTTAACATATTTTAATTCTTAGATGTGTTTATAAAAAGTTATGTGGTAATTAACTTTTCTCTGCTGAAACATTTGTATGCTATATGATACATATGAGAAATATCATAAAATTTATTGCAGATAAATTTATGTTCTCTGAAACATCACAGCACACTACATTCACACAGCGGGCATACTGTTGGGTCATGAATGTATTCTGGGTTTAATATTTGATAACAAATTAAGCTTAGGTTTTTATCTTTTTGTAAATGTATTTTCTGTTTGAAATTACATAATTGTCCTACAAATTTTGCTCTGTAGTTTAGAAAGCACATAAAGTTTTATATTTAAAAAATTTTTTATTTACCATTTGTTAAAGTTATTAATGTAAATATCTGTGGTATATGTACATTTCTCATAAGTAATACTATTATGACAGATTCTAAAAATGATATAAAAACAGTACCTAAAATAATGAATTATGTTAATTCAACTTACAAAACTGAAACTTTTAAAATATGTTTAAAAAATATCTTTCTCCATTAAACTTCTCTTTTCTTTTAGTTTATTGATTTTGAAATGATGGTCCAAGCACTGGAGCAGAAAGTTCTGTAAAAACTCACCAGGGATAGCTAAAAATACTTATTCCTACATCTCATCAATAAAATCTTTAGTGGTTGAAATTTGGGAATCAGTATTTTTAATAAGTTCCCCAGGTAATTGTGATCAGTTTAACAGGACTCAGAACCAATGACCTGTATTACTTGAGTGCATGTCTCTTATGGTTTCTATGTTTTACATCACTCCATCTTCCCGCCTGCATATCCAAATAAAGCCCATTACATTAGGGCTTGAACTAAAGCCATTCTTACATTATGCCTCATGGGATCCAATTTTAATCCTGCTCTTTAACACTGCCTACTGCAGCCTTTTACAGATGTGTTCACTTCACTCTTTGTCTAAAGACATTGTGTAATATGGGACAGGGCTAAATGCCTGAAAAGCAAGCTGCCTTATTTCAGTCAGAAGGTGCTAAATTCTTTCGACATTCTTGGCTTTTACTGAAAGAATGTGGTTGTCCTTTAATTAAACGCAATCCTATACAATGTTGTTTAGAAACATGCAGATTATCTGTGAAACCTTCACCTAACAACACTGTATGGTATTTTCATGGTTTAATTTAACCCAAAGGCTATACTACAGAAAGAGCAAGGTCCCTGTGGTTTAAATGGGCATGCCATTTACTATATATATATATTAAATACCTGGCCCCAGGGAGTGGATCTGTTTGAAAGGTTTAGATCCATTTTAAAGGTTCAGATGGATTAAGAGGTGTGGCCTGACCGAAGGAAGTAAGTGTGTTACAACTAGAGATGGCCTTCTAGGTTTTAAAAGCCAAGCCCAGCCCAGTCTCTCTCTCTCTTTCTGTCCTTGTCTGTCTCCCAGTCTGTGTCTGTCACTATTTGTCTCTATGTTTGTCTCTGTATGTGTCTTGTCTCTCTCTCTTTCTCTCTGTGTATCTCTTTCTGTGTGTCTCTCTTTCTGGCTTCTCTATCTCTGTGGACTAGGATGTAGCTGTCAGATACTACTCCAGTGCCGTGTATACAGTCGTGTTCCCTGCCATGATCAAATGGGCCAAGCCTCTGCAACTGTAAGGAAGTCTGCACCTAAATACCTTTTGAGCATTGCTTTGGTCAGAGTACCTCTTCACAGTAATAGAAGAGATACTAAGACATTCCTATAGAGTAGATTGGTGGCAGTGAAGTAGAGCAGTACATTTGGTCGGATGCCTGACATGATAATTCACACATAATGTGGAAGAGTAGACATGAAGTTTCTTTTGTTTTTTTTTTTGTTTTTGTTTTTTTTTGGCCTGTTTGTTTGTTTTGCTTGTGTTTTGGGCTTTGTTTTGTTTTGTTCTGTTGGTTGCTTTTGCTACTTGAGTGAACTCATGGCTTTACTACTGAACTATATCCCTATAATATTTACATTTTATTTTAAACCAAATAAGTGTCATTAAGAGAGAACTGTTTACTTCAGATACTAGTTTCAGAGTAAATTTGATACATCATATTGTGTTGAGGGGAAGCATGATGGAATTTATGGCACTGGGAAGATATGAAAAACCTCATACATCTTGTACTTAATGCTGCTAAAAACACAGATTTAAAAAAAATATTTTAAGATCTGGAAAGGGCGGTTTACTTTTCCTGTGGGACTTTCATTTCCCCCAAAACTCTCTGCTTTAAACTTCCACAAAAGTCTAGGAACTGAGTGTTCAAAACACAAGCCTGTGGAGGGCACTTTCGAGTCAAAAAATATTGACAAACACAATTGCCACTTGTCTAGTCCACTTCCAAAGAGATCTAAGTTTTACACTTGTAAATTTGATCCTCATTACAGAAGGCATATGGCTGTTTCTGCATGGAAGAATTTCTGCCACTCTGCTTGTCTTATTCCAATAACCCAGGTAATTGTCAGTAAGATTTAAAAACAGAAAACACTTGCTACACATTCTATGCTCTCTCATTACAGTGTTGAGATCTTTCTCAAAAGAACATTGACATTATATAACAGATTTGAAAGAGTTATAAACCTTAATGAAAGACTTCAATATAAAAATTAATTGGAAAATCCTAATAGTGATCACTAAACTACATATGTATATTCTATTATTGTTAGCATCTTAAATAAAAGATGTATCAAAGGTAATCATCTCCTTGATTCCATGAATTTTTAATTATTCTCTCAACTTCGCACTGAAGAAAATGACAGACATGCAATTGATTAAGAAATCCTCTTAGGCGTCATGAGTGACCAAGACAGCCTACTCCTGAATACTTACTTCCTCAAGTTTTCAAAGGCATTAGATTTAAATTTAAAAATTACAAATTCATTTAATAAAACTTTAATCATGGTTATTAAAATGTTGAAATAAATGAATAAATATATAGCATGATGATGAATTTGATACAAGCTTATATGTATCAAAGAAAAACCCTTAATTTTTTTCCCTCTGAGCTACTCCTTGGTAGGGAATAAATCAGGGCCTGATAACACCACACTACAAAATAGGAACATTTTTCACTGATATTTTTCTCTTTTCAGTTTCTCAAAGAACTTCATCAAAGCTAATGGGAGTATGGGGAAGATTTATCAGAGAGTGTCTCTGTCTTGCAATCTCCTTTGCATGTGGGAAACTGCACATCCGTAAGCCATTCCTGGAGACCAGCAGTATTGAGAGCTCATGACAGACCTTACACATTTTAAAGAGATGACTTTTTAAATAAAGGCTCTTTCTTCCCATCCTATTTTCTAATAATGAATTGTGATCATTAAAATAGTTGCAGTAAATTGTTAGTTAATTTTGTCATTATAATAGATGGACTCCAGAGTAGAATATCTTGAGAATATCATGACTCATTTTTCATTTGGGATTTTTTGTTTGTTTCTTTGTTTTTTTTTTCAATATATGAAGGTCCTGCTTCAAACTATATTGGTTACCCTTCTGCCTTCATTTCAATAATTGGATTTGAAGCTGCTTTATACATTCTAAATCTAGAAATGGTAGGTTTATCTAATAATTTGTGCACCCATCAACACCTGGTTACAATTAAGAAAATACAGCCTCCATATGTATCCCTAGATAGAATAAAAGATTGAAATACAAAAATAAACTTCTGTCATTATAATCACTTCAAAACATAAAGTTGTTAAAGTTAACTTCTGTTGTCAACTTGAAGCACAAAGAAAGAGGAGCTTCAGTTGAGGAACTGCATCCTTGGGAGGTTTTCTTGGTTATAACTGTAGAGGATGTTCTCAAATATTAATTGAAGCAGGAAGGCCCTGCCCACTGTGTGTGGTACCTTCCATAGGCAGGTGGGCCTGGAACGGTAAGAAAAACAGATGAACCTAAGCCTGGAAACATGATAGTAAGTCACGTTCCTCACTGGCCTGTGCTTCTGGCTATGGAGTTTATCAAAGCTACAGAAAACAAATTACAATAGAGGCCTACACTTTAATAATTGTATTATAAATGAAGTTTTTAAAACCTCAAAGTTGTTTTTCTCTTTTATTCCACTCTTTTATTCTTTTCCTAGTTACTCTTCTTTTCTTTCTTTCTTTCTTTCTTTTTTTCTTTTTTTTCTTTTCTACCTTTAATGCAATGCTAAAATCCCATAACTCAGGTTGGCCTCAATATTGAGATCTTGATCTGTTTGCCTAACATTTCTTGTCGTGTGCGTGTGTGCGTGCGTGCGTGTGTGTGTGTGTGTGTGTGTGTGTGTGTGTGTGTGTGTGTGTGTTATGGCAAGGTCTCTATCTTAAACTGGCCTCCAATTCTATGTGTGGCAGAGGGCAGAGGGCAGAGGGTGTCCTTGATCTTCTGGTCTTCTTGCCTTTTTCTCACCATCTCTGGGCTAAGAGATACTGCCACTTCCAGTTTCTTTGGCAGAAAGGATTGAATTCAGAGCTTCATGTAAGCCTCCTTCTAACAACCAAGTTACACTCCTGGTCTTTATTTTTATTTTTATAATTTTAAAATCAGAACTGTTATTTTCACCTTAGTGTAAAGATTCGAATGTGATTTTTTTTTAACTTGCGGATATTCTTTTAAAATATAGTATAAGATTTAAAAATACACTTGTTGTCAAGGATAGAGCTCTAAATATAGCGTACTTTCCATATGAATATGCATGTATGCATGTATGTATATATGTATGCATGTATTATACAGTTGTGATAACGACTTATAGATGAAACAGGTCAACCTATTAGTTTGGGAGCCTATGTAGATACCCTTGGCATGTGTCAGCATGCAGTTAAGGTGGTGTCATAAACTGAGGCATGCTGCACTGAAATAATTTCTGACTAAAAGTGATTTCTGTATTTGATATTAAATATGGAAAAACATGATGTAGTCCTAAAGAATGCACGGACACTATACCACAGCCCAAATGTAGATGGCTACAAAGGAAAGAGACAGATAGATAGTCTCATTGTCAATGTTTAGATCAGTGTGTCACTCTCCTACACAATTCAGAAAATACTCAAGTGGAACTAAAAATAGATTAATAAACTGAGCAATTAAAAGTGGTATCAGAAAGTAAACACAGGACAGAAGAAAAGTTCACAGAAGTTTAATTGGTTTCTTATGAGGGTAGCCTTGCTATGAAATTGAGTTTTTCAGAAAGAGGACTAGACATACCATTAATTCCTTTTCAAGGGAACCAGTGTTAATACATAGAGTATAAAAATTGCTACTTAGAAATAGAGGGGAAAAAAAGCACATTTGATTTCTTCAATTTCCAATCAATAGTACAATTAATATTGGAACAGAATGGTTATCTTTGGTACTCTTTCATTTTTTAAAATATTGATCTTGGTTATACTTGAGTATTGCTCTCACTAAATATATAATTTTTTGTACATTTGTCTATTAAGTAGCACTTTGCATCCATTGTATTTGTATTATATTGGGAAAACAATGAACACTTTTTATACTTATCCAAAGCAGATTTATATTCACTATGGAATGTTCTATAGTGAGTTTATTGACACAGAAAACTACACATTTGATAACAATTTTATTTTTCATGATTATTCTATCATTTATATTTCAGAAAATGAGAGTGTGGTTTAGGTCTTTTCATGCAAATCGAAAGTTAAAGACATTTAATAGTGGAAATTCACTTACCTACTATGTTAACACATTTGGTTGAAACTATAACTGAGAACAAAATACGTACCTTATCACTGCCATTTTGTTTAATGCATTTATTTTTTAGTAAACACATAGGCCTATACTCACATAATATTAGAGAATAATGTAGATGGATTCTGATTTTTCCTTCTACCACGTGGGTCCCAAGACACCAGTTTTACCAACCAAGGCATCGCTTCAGCCCCCAAATGCGTAATTTCTTAGCACTATTTCTACAAACTTCATGTTGTAAATGATAAAAAAAAAAAGTGGAAAATTTTGGTTTTGTATAGGAACATTGGGCTTCATAAATAAGATACAAGTAGCATTTTTATAAGTGTGTTAACTTAAATATTGATTCTTTCTAAATATTTTTCAAGAATGAATAAATTTTAAACATCCTCTTTAGTATAGTACTTGTACTCTCTTGTATTGATACAAATTAAAACTAAAATAGGACAATAAATCCTTTAATATGACAAGTGGTTCCAAGTTTTTGGAAAGCTATATAGGCTTGGGAAGGTTTATATTTGACTGAGCACCCAGAATTCATGCATTCCACAGGGGACTCTTGCTTTGCCCTCTAGGAGTACACAGCCTGTCTGCTTGCCGATTCCGTCTACTTTTGGATCCTGTTGCTCTCTCTCTCTTTGACTTTCAGTCAGAGCCAAACAACACTGATCCTAATTAAACCAAGGGGATTGACATTCTCTCCTAGGTACTTAGGATGCTGTACCAAGAGCGTCCTTAGACTTTGCCAGCTAGGGAACAAGCTTTCACTTACCTATTCTGGGACTTCCCTCTTGTTTTGTAGGCAATGAGGATGACACAAAATCAAATCTAGATTAACAGAGAGATTAGTTTATTCCTTATTATGGGTTCATGTCTTTAGGGGGCATAATTCTGAGACCTCATAGCCCTACATCTAAGTATCATACATAGCATTAAAACTATTATTTTGTTTCACACAAACCAAAAAAAGTCTTTGACTCTTTGTTCAGACATCTCCCTCTTTCTGTCTTTAAGGTGATTTTAAGAACTATCCTATCCACTTGATAGTTAGAAATAAGGACTTGAATGAGACAGACATAATTGAGTGTTGAAATTATTAGCTGCGTGACTTCGGCAAGATAGTTTGACTTTGGAAGTCTTAGTTTAATCTTTGACAAAATGTGAGCAGTTGTAATGGCTGTCACAACTGCCACTTTGTAATGACATTTGTCACTTTGTAAATGAGCAAAAGATGTTAAGTATGGAGAAACCTGACAGGCTTATGCTAAGGACTTAGTTCAAATCAATAACACTAAGAGAAATTTTACATAAATGACTTTGCAACCTTAATGTACCAGGAAATTAATATTTTCTACTTTAAGAAACACTTTGATATTTGATTCTTATCTCAGAATTATTTAAAAACACAATAAATTAAGTTATTTGTTCTTGAACTAAAATTAAACCCACGTATAAAAAAAGCAAGGCTGTTTTAGTCCCTTTTATATAAGGAAGTATTAATTCTATTCCATGTGAAATTTATTTTCTGAGAAATATGACTGCAGAATGGAATGATTCCCAATTTACTTATTTCCTTGGCTTTTTAATCGGTTTCATCTAAAAATCACAAAATATATAGAAAGAACTTGAAAAACAGGCCTGAGATGTCTAAGGGAGTTTGCACCGATTTCACTTCAGTTCCTTTTCTGTATGGTGTTTTTCTTCCCTCATCTATTACCAATGGTTCTCACGTTTGCTGCTGACTGAAGCCTGTATTTCAACCTTGTCTGAATCTCTCCCTAAACTGACTGAGTGTAGAGCTCAAATGATGTATGAACTGGGCCTTGAGGTATAAGTAAGAGTTTGTCAGGCAGAGTCCGAATGAATAAATGCCTGAGTCTGCATCAAAGCAGAGAGGGACAGGTTCCCAAATGTCCACACAAGAATGATGGAAAGAAAGGTTTCCATTGCAAATGTGGCTTCTTATTCATTACTTTGCTTATATTACAGTTGATGATTAGCTGAATACAGGGTTTGCTTGATACATTGTGTATAATCATTTGGCTTTTTAATATAGTTCTTTCATCATATAGAAGCCACAGAGGCTGCCATAGGAAAATGGATTGAAGAACATGGTGACCTGCAGAGAAGACAGGCAACTAAGCCTGACTTACAATGCTCATAGTGAGAGAATGGCACGCAGCTAAACTGAGAATTATATAGAGGTAGTTGTGAGGGATAGTTAATGGACTACTAGGCATTTGTGGCTGAGAGGGTGTCCAGTGTGTGTGTGTGTGTGTGTGTGTGTGTGTGTGTGTGTGTGTCTGTGTTTACTATGTCAATTGTTAGTCCAGACAGTTTGATTTATTTTGTCAAATTGAAAGAAGAAAAAAAGAATTGAGGTCTCTAGCACTATAGATCTAATTTAGCACTTTATTTATTAATACGTTATCCATGTAAATTAGCATCACAATAGTCAGAAGATACTTCAGGGAAATTTTGAAACTCAGAGAAAATGAATAGAGTTAAAAGTAAGCAATTTACAATTATTAATAATGAGGTGTGTGGTTTAAGGTTCACACCTATTCAATCAGATTTATAAAGAAACAAATCTAGTTTTCAGGATTGTAGTACAATGTTCCTTAGTTGTATCAACTCCTTAAAAAAATAATACTCGAATATCTTATATGGCTGTGATAGTCTAAATGTTTTGGTTCTTCCTCAGGCCTCAGAATTTTCTGTTTCATCTGTGGACAGAGTTTCTCTTCTTTAAACTCGATTATTTCTTCCTCACCCTTAAGGCCTTCTGTGTCTCCAGTATATTTAACTCTTCAAATCAAAATTCCCCATGGCACTCTGTTTTCTAGGTGTGTAGTATTTATTAGTAGTCACGGTTCAAAGCCACTGCACCTCTGTGATTCCTTTGTGAAAGTTATGAATAAGAAAACTGCCCATTCTTGTCTTTATCATATTCTAGTGTGGCATGTAATCTGGTCCAGGACTTTCTTCAAAATTCTCCTTCCCCCTCTATCCTCCATTCTCTCTTTCTTTACTACTACCTTTCTGATATACTTTTCTTTCTGTTTTGCCATAAAAAAGAAAAGAATTCAATGAATGAATGGAGCTTTCATTTAGAGACGGCCCAGTTTTCAAATTCTGTTATCGCAATCTCACCTTTTGGTTTTGTTTCCTTAACAAAGAGTCTTTATCTAAGCTTGCTGATTTTCAGGCAGAATTCTGTCTATGGCAGACTAGGGCATTTTTTCCAGTGGCTGGTTTGCCATATTTGAAACCAACTCCTATAGGAGTTTCTTTGATGCTCATCATCTTCTTTTAGGCAGGCTGGGTGTTTTTAGGAGTTAACTTGTCTTGCTGTCAAAGAATCTTTAGAATAATAAAAACATCTTTAAATGACATATTCTATAGATCTCTGAGACTTTTGAGGACCTTATTTAGCTACTTTACTTATATATCTATAGAATTGTAGTATCTATTAGACCTAAGATATATATTCTTGTGTTAAAATTAGACATAACCATGAGTTGCATCACTATACAAAATTCAATATCATTGAATTAAAAATTCACTTATCTGTGAGTAACAATTAAGAACTTGAGATGATGAGTAGATTAGATGCAGACAGAGTCGACAGAGAATCTGCCAAGACAGGGTAAGCAAGTCCTCAGAAGTTCCTGCCTCACAAATATATCCATCATATATATTGGGCTAGAAGGCCGAAGATGATGCACCAACATTATAGAGAGTGTTGGGTGACTGTTCAGGCATTAAAATGTCTCAGTTATTTTTTCATTTGGAAGCTGCTAGCCTGCACTTCCTATTTACTAAGGTATTTAAGTTTTATCCTTCTCAAATCTCTGATGGGGTTGAAGACCAGACAGCTTAGTCTTACAATTAAGCTTAGTATGTTAGGGGTAAGTTGCTTTTAGATCAAGATAAGATGTTTTAAGTTAATAGATATGAGATACGATAGATCTTATCTTCATTCAGAAATTTAGACCCAACAAGATAAGAAAGATATTTACTTCAAGTTTGCCAAATCCCCCTCAGGAACAGTCATAGGCGAGGGGAATAATTGGAAAATGAGGGGGGGGGGAATGGGAGGATACAAGGGATGGGATAAACATTGAGATGTAACAAGAATAAATTAATTAAAAAAAATAAATTCACCTATCAATAAAAAAAATACAAATAGTCAAATCACTATGAATAAACATATAATTCTGATTGTCTTGTGGTTCTTCCTGATGTATGTAGTTTATTTTATTCATGTGCAATAATATAAATATATTGGTTAAAAAAGAAACATAATAAAAACGGAAAAAAATAGGGTCTCATGCATTCTAAGCTAGCCTTGAGCTTATACTGTGTAGCTAAGGATGACCTTTAATTTCTGATTCTCCTGTTACTGCCTCCTTAATGATGGTGGTACTGCCAGATGCTATTATGCCCAGTATTATGATGAGTAGTCAACTCAGGACATCATGCACACTGGGAAGACATTAGTCACTTGAGCTACGTCCAAGCCTCTACACTCTCAAAAGGAATGAGTGAATGTTTCTAGCTCACCTCCCAAATATCCAGCCTCTTGCATACCTGCTTATGCTCTGCTGCCATCTTAACACATAGCTCTCACCCTGCCATCAACTCTTCAACATTGTTAGTCTTAACCTCAATGGCTTTATATAAATTGCTTTATCAATGAATCTCGAATAATACACTGAACAAAGGTTGTTTTTTTTTTTTTTTGTTTTTTTTGTTTTTTGTTTTTTGTTTTTTTTTTTTTAGCATTTTGTATAAAGATTCTACAGCAGATAGGGCATTATAAAATATTTTTTCCATAAATTCTAAAATGTAATCTCCAAGGGTAAGAATCTATAGCCCTTGCCCATCATAACTTGGCAAAAAAAGGTAGTATTCAGTGAAAAGTACAAATGAAAGCCATTTCCTGGTCATTTGAAGTCATCATCAGTTGTGCCTAGCTATGAATCTAGTTAACTATAGTTGTGATCTGCCTGCATGATATAGTCACTGGCGCAATTGTGTCACAAAAATTATGGGAGCAACAAACAACAATTTCATCGGATTTAAGGCTTATTCTATGAGATGAACCTCATACTTGACATTGTTAATAAAGCTAGGAACCAGAGACTAGTTGAGTTATAAGCCTAAGGGAATTCTTACTAATATTATTCTGCTAACTGAACATAGCAATAACTGGATTCCTAATATCATATTCCTGTATGCATATGTAAGCTTCTTTCAGCAAAGAAGCTTCTTTTGGAAGTAGATGAGAATTAACACCAAGGCCTACTGTATAATGTGTAAAAAAAAAAAAAGAGAGAGAATTTGGAGTGCTTTGTCTGGAGTGGGATGTCCTCCTATCACACCTGGCACCAAGGCACAAGGATCTATGAGGTTCCATGCTGCCTTTACAGCACATTTCA